>NC_052500.1:65725998-66025998 GCF_016617805.1 Bactrocera tryoni | reverse complement strand
CAGTCGTCGCACTCGCGACTAGGCTCCCATGTCACTGCTGACAGTCATAAATTCGAAGTCGTAGACCGCAATAACAATGTTAACCTCGAAATCCAATGTAGGGTAACTATTGCCAACAGTTGCTACTTCCGCTTGAGTAGGCAGACCTCCACTGCGTTGGAAAGACAAGGTGGAGAAAGACCTGGCTCTCCAGCGAAAAGGAAGAACGACTTGCGAGCTGTTGTTCACTCGGCTATAACACGCTTACGCGGTATCTACGTCAGTAAAGGAGAGTTCTTGAAACTCGTCATTAAAGCAAGTTTTTGCTTCAAAGGTACTTTTCCCCATCAAACAGCAATATTTTATCAAGGCGTGAGATTCCTTTTTATCTATTTTTTCACAATAACAAAATTTGTTTCACTCAAAATGATATAATTCACAAACTAATGAAACGAAAGCCATCAAATTAATATCCGCGCCTTTTGAAGGCTAGGGCTCACTAAGAAACATATGGATTTAATGATAGTAGCGTCTACATATACATATGTCAAGCCGGAGACTTTTCAATGTAGCTGTTATGTGAGCTTATAATTGCAACTAAATCCTTCTCATGATAGCTGCCTTTGATTTGACAAACATTGGAGAGTTGGCAATTGAACGAACAGCTGGCATAGAGTAGGCATATTCTGGTTGCTTATGGTGTCGATTTAATTGTTTTCATTACAAAAATTGAGTTTAATTTTGTTTAAAGTTTATAAAAAATACACTTTATGCGCTTTTTTTACTAAAGAAACTCAATTACCCTCTGCATGCTCATGATTATAATGAATGAGTGTTTGTAGGGATTATAATAATCCATGCAAAGTCACTATAATTGAAACAGAAGTGATAACTTAAGTAGCGTGATAACTACTGTCGCTATTTTTATCTCTAGCTCTAAGCAAAAAAGTTGACAAACAATTTTGTTTGATTACCTCAAACATCTAAAATATTTAGTCATTGATATAACTTTACGCCGCGAAAACTTCTCATTGGCAACCGTGAGTATGTTTTAATATTTTGTTATCTAAAAACTTTCAAATTTCATAATATTATTAAAGACCTAATACTTCTGAGATAACACATTTAAAACATTATTTATTTGGGCACACGTATACTGAATTTCATAATATTGTACGCTACGCTACAAGGTCTGATTGTGTGTTACATGGCACACTATTGGGTAGAGGCGTAACGGTATTGGAAATTTAATATTTTGCTGATTGAGAATACTTTTGTAAGGCATTAAGCTGATAATTTGTGTGTAACCGGCTAACTAAGTAGCAATAAAATTGAGGGACACGGTAAGGTTGATTCAAAAACAAAAAAAAAAAAACAAAACTTCGGTTGAACCGAAGCTATTTAGCCTTCACAGATATAAAATATTCCAAAAAATAATTATTTTGAACATTTGTGGATATTGATATAAGTTTGTATGGCAGCTAAGAATATGCCATGGTAAGCCGATATGAATAATTTCGTTAGTATTTTCAGATTGTAGCTTGCACTGCCTTAGGCAACAACCAATGCTCAATTTTGTGAAGATATCTCCTCTAATGAAAAAGTTTTCCCTAAAAGGGTATGATTCTGATTGTTCAGTTTGTATGACAGCTACTCCGCTAGCTCCGCAGCTGGTCCGATATCTACGGTTCCGACAAATGTGCAGCTTTTGGGTGAGAAAATTACAGATCCATATCATATAATCATCAATTGAAAAGACCCCGGACTGGCACATATGTATGTGACGCCGCCATACAGTTTTCGGTCACTGTCCATGGAAAATCAACCATCAAAGATTGGTAAGCTAAGACGTGGTGAAATGAGCACAGTAAATGGTGCACACTGTAGACCCCCAAAGAGGTTGGCTCTGATGAAAACAGCAACAAAGTCCACAAAATCATTTTTGTTGACCTTAAAGAGAAATTATTCGAAATAGCAGGTACTATAAAGGTATCAACTCAAAGTGTACTTCATATCATTCACGAATATTAGGGTATGAGAAAGCTCTGTAGAAAATGGGTGCCGCGCGAGCTCACTTTTGGCCAACGACAATGACGTGTTGATGATTCGGAGCAGTGTTTGGAGATGTTCAAGCATAGTAATAAATCCAAATTTTTGGATTTATTTGTTACAATGAATGAAACATGGCTACATTATTTCACACCAAAGTCCAATCGACAGTCATTCTAGTGGACTGCGCTCGATGAACTCGCTCTAAAACGTGGAAAAACTCAACAGTCGGCTGGTAAGGTAATGGCTTCTTTATTTTGAGATGCGCATGTAATAACCGACTATCTAGAAAGATGAAGAAGCGACTATTGCATAGCGTTATTGGTTCATTTGTAAGACGAAATCGCCGAAAAACGGCCGCATGTGAAGAAAAAGGAACTGCTGTTTCATCAAAATGCACCGTGCAACAAGTCAGTGAAAACGATATCAAAAATCCATGAATTAGGCTACGAATTGCTTTTGCATCCACTGTATTCTCCAGATTTGCTCACGAGCGATTATTTCCTATTCTAAGATCTCAAAGGAAATACTCGCTGGGAAGCATTTTTCGTCGAATGAAGAGATGATCGCCAAAACTGAGGCCTATTTTAAAGCAATCGGCAAGTTGTAGTATAAAACTGAGGGAATAGTTCGCGTATATACCGAACAGATGGACAGACAGTCTGATCGACGAGCTGCATGCTGGTATGGTAACTTATAGAGTATTGTATGTGGTATTTTATATGGTTTATATATGGTATTTGATAGGGTACCCTACGTTTCGTTCTGAGCGTTTCAAGCTTCGTGCCAAACTTAATATAATATTCATCAAAATTAGATGACAACCGAAGAACTAGAAAGTAGAAAACTCTGAAAGCGATCGGATATTTTGTCTTCGAGCCGGTTTGCAAAATGCAGTTTTGAAACTATTTCAAAGATAAGCTAATTGAGCTGATTGAATTGAGCGGCTTCACTTTAGAAAGTTGTAACTCTAAAAATATGAAAAATATTCGTTTAAAACTTTAGTGTATTAAACGAACGAAATAATATATGTACATATATATTAAACTAATGAAATGTGCAAAAAAGAAATTGATTTCGAAATTCCGCGCGCGGCCGTGCCTCATAAATATAATAATTGTAGGTTATATTGCAGGTGTATTTTATAAAAATGTTTGTACAATACACAGTTGGTTGATGAAATTTATAATTTTTTTTAAGTTTTTACATAAAAGTCACAAGTAAATCACAACAAATTTTTAATAGTTCACATTTCTTTAATTTAGAGTCTTTTTATGAGTATAAAATGTATCAAAAAATGGCTTAAGTGCGCTCGCTGCAAGTCTATAGAATATATCGACACCTTAAATGAAAAATAACGTAACATCACTTTTCATAAGTTGACAGGCGAAAGAAACACGATGTAACAAAAACCACTCATATTGAAAAAATTGAGTTTTGGTTATAAAACGGTTATAAAATGATTATATATTGGTTATAAAACGGTTATAAAATGATTATATATTGGTTATAAAGCAGTTATATATTGGTTATAAAGTGGTTATAAAATGGTTATATATTGGTTATAAAGTGGTTATATCTGACAGCGTAAGTTGAAAATTTTTTGACACGTGTATAATATGATGTAGAGAACCGTAAACAATAAAAAACTCAATTTCGATTGCTTTGGTGATACGTTGTTTTGCATTTTAGGTGACGATATACATATATTTAATTTTTTCTATTAATTATTATAAATTATTCATGACATATATCTGCATATTATTTAATAAACATTTTTTCTATTTGTCCATAGCACCTTTTCTATTTCAATTTCCGTTAAAAAAAAAAAAAAAAAAAATTAACAATATCTTGTCACATTTAGCACACGCTGCAGCAGTGAGACGTTTCCTCCCTTTACTCACGCTATTTCACTTTAAAATACAAATACTAAAAGTTTCGCCAACTATCCACGCTCTATATATTATAAAATATATGTTTTTTTCATAAATTTAATGAGCACTTTTTCCGCGCCTTTTAACCGTAAATACTAAAACGCAACTGAAAAGTAAATTTTTTACTTCAGCTAAGCTAATTGTAGGTGTACAAGTGTCAATATACACGCGCCCATTTGCAGGTGGTGGCACGAAAGTGCTCGTAACATGCACACAAACACACACCTATGCATATTTACGCGCATATATAGCCAAGTGGGGTGATAACAGACACGCATATGTAGGATGGTGCTCAGTTAAAACAAAAAAGCGCCATATTCAATCATAAGTGTATATATAGTATGCCAGACTTTATGGTTTATATTATTGTTGAAAAGCTTTAGTAAAAGCACAAAAAAGCTTTTTGGCGTCACAACAACAATATGCCGATTGTCATGTGCGTTATTGTTTTTGTTCTTCATTGTGTTATCAGCGTGCTTATCAGTTGCTCTTTCAAGTTTGATAATAGCGCTTTTATTTGTTTAGTTCTTCGAAACATTCTATAAGGCCTACGTGGTGCGTACTAGGCGTATGAGTGATATGCAAATAGCAGATTGTCGCGTTGTCCGCAGTCTTCCGCAAATAATGTGACATACTGTTGCTTTTGCTCTCTCTCTCTCTCTCTCTCTTTCAATGAAGTGAATTTTTTTAACATGCTGTAAGTTAGAAATATTTTTTTTTCATGACGTTGCTTTTATGGTTGTTTTAGTTCACTTGAATTTGTATTTTCAATAAGTAAGCACGAATATCGTGTTTTTATTATAGTAAAATAGCAACAATGAGTGGTAATATATGTAGAAACTGTAATAAAGCTCTCACTTTTCAGAGAATTAGATTTTTGAATTATTAAGTTGAAGCTTTTAAAAGCCTTTTGTATGTAATTGCATGCATAATAAGCAAGAAAAAAATCAATAATACCCCTCACGGTCTTATACATACATATATCTCCTATCGCTTTGTATGACAGCTATATGCTATAGTGATCCAATCTGAACAATATGTTAGGATATGTTCTATTATTACATCGAACATGAATCTGTGCCAATTATCGTAAAGATATCACGTCATATAAATGATTTTATCATACAAGAACTTGATTTTGAGCGGTACGTTTGTATGGCAGCCATATGTTATAGTAGTTTGAACTTAACAATAAGTTCGGAGATTACAGTGTTTTCTCCGAAAATAGTCCACGCCAAATTTCGTTAAGATATCTCATTAAATAAAGAAGTTTTTCATAGAGTAACTGATTGTGATCGTTGAGTTTGTATGGCAGTTATATGCTGGAGTCATTTAATCTGAACAATTTGTTCGTAGATTATAGTGTTGTCTTCGTGAATAAGCTATACTAAAATTCTTGAAGATATCTTGCAAAATAAAAAATGTTTTCATACAATAACTATCTTTTTATGGGCGAGTTTGTATGCCAGCTATATCTTATAGTGGGCGTATATGGATGGCTCTGACAAATTAACCGTTTCTGGGGAAGAAAATCACGTGCGCAAAATTTCAGTTTGATATCTCAAAAACTGAGAGACTAGTTCGTTCAAACCATCGGACAGAGCAGACAGACGCACATCGACTCCCTTAACTCATCAGGCTGATAATGTATATCAACAGAGAAAAAGTGTGTCTTTAATGCGATAGTTATCTTCAAAAATTACCTTATACATACATACATACATTATATGCATGAGAATTTATATTTGCATGCTGTTTCTGGTCTTCTTCTAAGCTATTCTGAGCTACCATGACGTTGCATTTGCTTTATATATAGAAAAGGGCTATAATTTCTGGAAAAATTTTCTAGTCATCAGTAAAGGCAATATATAAATTCATATGAAATCGAATCAGGTAACGTTAGAGATGCACAACAGCGCTCAAATATCTACCGTTAGCAATATTTTATTGGAAAACTGTATAGAAATATGGATTATATATACATATAATTCCATATACAGCTAATAAAGGAATGCTGAGTAGAAACTGAGCATGAAATCATCAGTAAACTTGATGTGAAAGTATCAGACGTGCTGAAAATAACCAATTCCGAACAATACAAAAAAAAATATATTGAGTTGAGTATATAGTTTTATTGCGGGTTGCTGCTTATCATTATGTTTTTTGAGGCAAATGTATGTATATATAGTTCCACGAATTCGTTGTGGAAACATCTGAACTAAACCCTTAACATTCATGCAAAGTCAAATATCATAAATCTGTTTCCTATAAAGGTAAAGACTGTAAGCCTGATTAAGTTAATTCAGCTCTTAGGGTGATTAAGTCTTTGGCCATGGTAAAATGTCACTCTCATAGATACCCTTGTCTCTTTTGGTAATAAACTATAACAGCCCATTTTCGTATGCTGGTATTAGGTTCGGATTATAAAGTGGATGATTAAGAACCTCTAAACCAAACTCTGGAAGCTTTTGACGTGTGACTGGCGACTTGTAAATATTTCCAGTTGGCCTGCCTTATGGAAAACTATTTCTCTGCAGTATATCAAAGTTGGCCCTTTCTAGGCGATTTTCTGCTTCAGACGATTCAATTATTGGCAATACAAGTTAAAAATTAAGAGTTCACTGTAGGTGAGTATCTCATAGTAGATGTTTCCCTGCCAATCCCACTAAACGTATAACAAAATTTGTTGACATCAATCCTAGCTTGGTACTGTAATCGCTGGACCTTACGCGTTTCATCTGATTCAGAAATAGATCAATTTTGTTGCGAATTCTCAGCCATTTGCAGATGAAAACTTGGTCCATTCGCGTAATACATTTGCACTTATACAATGGGAGATACAGATCTAAGATCATCTATTGAAACAATGTACTTCATTTTAGTATCCGTGCAACTTGAACTCAGAAGGCTATTAACTCTTCAAATCTGGTTTGCGTTCCAATAAAGTATTTCAAGGTAAAAAGTTAATCAAAATTAAACTAAAAGTGACTATGTACATCAAGCTCGACTAATTTCTTGCTAAGTTGAGATCGAAATCAAGGTTTTTGTATCAGTTGAAAAATAACAAAGGGCTTGACAAATAAGCAAGAAACATAAATATAGAATCATAGCTCCAGTTCTTCGAGAAACATATGACGAAATTGGGTTTTTGCAGTTGTGGAAATAATGAAAGGCAGTCAAAATCGACGTCCAAGAAATAAGTACAAGTATAGTGTACGCAATAAGAAAACAATATGTTCCTTTTTAAAAAATCCCGAAATTTATAGTACAACAAAAAGAAGTCGACGTCCTCCAAGGGTTGATGAATGGTCGAAACGGCAAAAAAAGCATTTGGCAGTCAGTAAAAACATTTCTCCAGCAAAAATTAGGCTTCAACTAAAACTTGAAGTGTACACCCGTCGAGTTCAGCAGATTTTAAAATAGTAACATTCAGTTTGTCAAACGAGCGCCTCAACCTAAGTTGCTATCTCGATACAAAACTGTAAGGATGCAATATGCCCATAGGCACTTACTGTGGGACGACGAGTGGAAAAAAGTGGTTTGTAGTGATGAAAAAAATTTAATTTAAATGGCCCCGACGGCAATGACAAATATTGGAGAGATATTCGACGACCACTAGAAACAAGGCATTCGAGAAATTTCCAGGGAGGATCTCTAATGGTAACCCCATACTTTCGGATACAATGGTGCAACTCCAATTTGTTTTGTAACGCATAACATTAATGAGTTATATTGAACTAATAGACAACGTCTTAATAGAGCTTTCGGAACGATTTTGTAAGGAACCATGGATTTTTCAGCAAGATAACGCCGAGATACCCAATGCAGTTGCAACAAAACGTTTCTTTATGGGCAGAAATATAGCATTAATGGACTGGGCCGCCATAAGTTTCGACTTAAACCCCATGGAAAATCTCTGGGGAATACTTTCGCAGCAAGTTTATTTCGGTGGTCGACATTTTGATACTGTTAGAGATCTAAGGAAGTGCATTGAAGCCGAATGGAAGAAAATACCGATTTCCACACTTCGCTCTCTGATTGAATCCAAGCCGAGGCGCATAAATACCGTTATTTTGGCTAATGTCAACCATGTAAGTTATTAATACTTCGAATATGTTTGATTTAATATGAAATATGTGTTTGTACGCTATAAGTTTTTCGTACCAAGTGAAGTGAAATTTGGAATTATTTTATTTATACTCGTAAGTAGTATTTTTTGTTTTTAAATATTGTGTAAATAGTTCTCGAGGCAGATTTCATTAATAAATAACATAAAAATAATCATATGAAATTTAAAGATAAATAGAAGAGATAGTTAGTGCTCAGCTAGCCTGCCTGTACTACTTTACTGACGTCATAGCTACCTTCGCATGTAAGGTACAGGGTCCGACTCGAAGTGTAATCAATTAAAAGAGCCATAAATTCGGTTTGGAAAATTATTTTTATTTATTTTGAAGTAAAGAATGTGTGAAAATAATCATAAATTCAGAACCAATTCACTTTTGCTCGATATGACCACCTTTTGCCTTAACTATGGCCTTGAGAAGGTTAAAAAAACGAATGGCAAGCTGCCCGAATGTGACTTGCCGGTATTTTGGCCCACTCACGGACAATGGCTTTCTTCAGCATCTCGAGACTGGTGTATTTTTTACTTCGGACTTTGCTCTCCAAAACGGTCCAGAGAGAATAATCCATTGGATTCGCATCTGGTGAATTCGAGAGCCATTGTGTGGTCGTAATGAAGTTCGGAACGCTGTTTTTCAGCCATTCTTGGTTCACTCGCGCTTTGTGAGAGGGTGCTGAGTCTTGTTGACACGTCCATGGTTTGCGACCGAAATGTTTGTTTGCTCACGGCTTCAAAGTAGCCGCCACACTTTCCCGATAATATGTCGTATTTACTTTGACGCCAGGCTCGATGAAAACATTTGGAGAGCGCCCATCTGCGGTGACAGCGGCCTAAACCATTATTTGTGGCGGGTGCTGCCTCCTGGTGTCCAACCGATGTCTTAGATTCTCATATGAACGGTCGGTCAAGTAAACCCTATCATTTTGAGAGTTTACGAATTGCTCAATTCGAAAATTTTTTTCGTCAGAAAACACAATGTTCGGGATTTGACCGCTTTCGGCAAAGCGAAGCAACAGCTACGCTCTCACAAGTCTTACTTGTTGCTGCTTCGGTGTGAGATCATGAGCCTTTAGGAACTTGTAAGGCTTGACCTTGAGCTCATTTTTCAATATGCGTCGGATGCTGCGGTCGGATATTTTCAGTTCTTTAGCCATTTGATTGCCACTTCGTCGTGGATTTCGCTCGAGTCGTTTATTTACTTGCCGAACCATCTCACGTGACGTTGCAGTCTTTTGATGACCACCTCCATGGCGTTTTGCGATGCTACCAGTATCATTGTAACGAGTGATGGTGCGATAAACAAAAACTTTATTCACATTAAGGTGTTTGAGCTCACGAACAATTGCTGGCTGTGATTTTCCAGCTAAATATAAAGCAATCACACTATTACGTTTGAATTCCATCGCTGATCACTTTTTTTTTGCGTTCACTTTTGGCAAAACGCTTTTGTATACTTGTGAACAATACTCCGAATTGTCATTCAGCAAATTTATAAGCAGCTGATGCCAGTGCGACAGCTGCGTGAACGGTCTGAAGTTGGTCTGAAGTTGGTTACACCGACGAGTGTCGGACCCTGTTGGTATAGGATAATCTTAAAGCAAAATTTGGTAAAATACATATAGTCTGTTGTTCATTGGCTTTTAGACTATAAGTTCTCTAAATCAGCATAGAATTTTTTAGATATCTGCTAACGCCGTTAGAATGCGATGAGTCATTCTAACAAGCCAATAAAATCACCAGTAAAAATTACATGACGAACTTGGAGAAATTTCAAGATATCGAAACTATTTTTTCACTTAAAACCTTTAATTGTGCAAGAAAGTCCCCCAAAATTACTTGTACATATGTATACCTAATTCTACTAATACACATACATTTTATTTTCAACGAAAATAATTCAGAAGCTAATATGCGTGTTGACATTTGGGTCCGTCGACATTTGTGGGCTCTTACGTCACATGCTCTTTGTACATAAACTCATTTATAAAAAAAAAAAAAATACAATGAAAAACATGTGCGCAAGTATACATACACATATATATATATATATATATATATATACATATTTATAAATTGTACTTGCCATCAGTTTAATAGCAAATATGAAATAATTAAAAAATACTAAGTTTAATATGGCAGATAAGTATTTATAGACCTATGCTACTACGAAAGCTTTTGCAGTCCAACACTAAACGTAACTGATAAGTAAAGAACACAACAAAGTTTGAAAGCGATAAAAATGAAAAAAGTTAAACAATTATTGGGAAATGAAACGAAAAAAAGGCCTCATAGGAATGTATGTATGTATGTACTTTATGGTAAGCTGAAAATGGAATTTCATTTATAGGGGACTCCTAACTTGTCATAACTTATCGTAAAATCATAAAATCATAAATTTGTACACTTGCTTTAAAAATGTATTGTTGAATTACAAACAAAAATGAGTTTACGCAATCAAAATTCTCAACATTATTTCATTATAAATTGTAACTTTATGATACTATATGAGACCCCTAATAGTGTGATTAACAGTTTTTCTGCGGCCTTATTGTAAAAGAGTCTATAATCTATAGCTAAAACAACAAACGAGCAAAGAAGACCAAGCGTTGTGGTGTTATCTCACATTTTATACCACGTTAACATCTTATCTAATGTTGACAAGACCCTTTATTAAACAAGTAAGGAAGAGCTATGTTAGGGTAGGACTGAACATTTCATACTCTCGCATTTTGCAGCAGTTAAAGCCAGGGAAGTACATTCAGATACATGCGGCCTGTTAGTTATATGGGGTCTACGGCGAATTTTCACCTGAGTCTATTCATTTTATGCACAAATTTGCATGGTTATAAGAAAAACACGCTCTCTCAATATTATTAAGATAACTCACATATTGTCGATATATGCGGTTATGAAGTTCGAAAATCTTTATATTAGGTATATGTGAGCTAAAGGAAGTACTGATCTCATTCAACTCATTTGTAGCACACAGACATAATGCTAACAGGAAAGGATTCTCTCTGAATTATAACTAGAAATCGAACACATTGACTCATATTTTCGGTAAAAAGTCAACTATAAATAGTTATGTTCACACATTGAGACCTACCGGCTTGAACAGTTTTTGTTAGATTTCGAAAATTTTTGGATTAACGTGGAATTCTTTAGAGGAATTAACCAAGTTTATTGAAGATATATCAATTTTTACTCAAGTTACAGCTTACGCACGCGCCGCTAATTAAGCCCAAAGTGGCAGCTCTCCTACATACCTACCTACTTTGAAAGGTGCTATGGTAGATTGGATAACCTCTTATTCATATGAGATTATTATAGTAGACTGAACGTCTTTTATACTCTTGCAACAGGTTGCTAAAGTGTGAAATAATTTTATTCCAGCAACCGTTGCTTATATCACCTAAATTAATCGAGAGATAAATACTGAGTTGACTATATGCTGACTATATGTATGTAAAGTATCAGACTTTATTACAAAAATTCACGTTCTAAAAAGAATGTGTTTCTCGCACTTCGCTCAATTTATGGTCAACGACTTCGCACAGGAACTGTAGCCGCTCGACCTACCCATGCAACATCGTTTCGCTCTATGTGCTCTTAAAAAGTTCCAAGAAGCTTCGACATTTTCTAACCAAATTTTGTTCAGCAGGGAGGCTCATTCCTGGCTTAATGGGTATGTAATCAAGCAAACTTGCCACATTTGAGACAAAGACCGACCTGAAGAAATTCAAGAGCTGCCATTTCATCCAGAAAAAGCCACAGTTTCGTTAGGTTTATGGGCCGGTGGAATCATCGGACCATATTTCGTGAAAAATGATGGCGGTGAGAACGTAAACGTCAGTGGCGACCGTTATTACGCTATGATAACCGACTATTAATTTAAGCTCGTGATTTTGGCAACATTTTGTTTCAAAAGGTCGGCGTCACTTTTCCACACATCGCATCAATTAATGGATTTATTGAGAGAAAACTTCGGTGAGCAGATAATTTCTCGTTTTGAGCCGGTCGATTGGCCATCAGCATCGTGTGATATCACACCGTTGGATTTTTTCCTGTGGGGATATTTAAAGTCTAAAGTCTATGTGGACAAACTCGCTTCGATTCAAGCCTTGGAGCAAAACATCGCGCTTGTCATTCGTCAGTTACCAGTCGAAATGCTCGAGCGAGTCATTGAAAATTGGCGTGTTTTTTCTTTAAAAAAGTGGGGAACCTCGAAATGGATCACCTTTTATATACGTATTTAAACATATTTTTCAAACAAAATGCAAACGTTATATTAAGACCTCCTAGCCAAACTACTCAGCAAAATTGGGGTGTGCTTCTTGATGACGAGCAACAAATACAGAGTCCTCTGTGCAGAGCTATGAAGAGAGGCCTGCATTATTGTTGGACTTGTTATAAAAAGTTTCCTGCTAAGAATTCATAGGATAGTATTAAGAAGTGCCATGTCTGGACATTACCAAATTATACCGTTTCTTCTAGTAAATATATGAAGTCTAGTCTGAAATTATTAATGTTCAAAACTGCAAATAAAACAATTTCAGTAATTTTCAGCAGTGTTTATTTATAATTTAAAATAACTTGTATACATTATTATGAACTCACAATATTTAAATGTATATTAATTACCAGAAAAGACAATTTCAAACTTAAAATAAACAAATTAATTTAAACACAAAAAAAGAAAAATACACAAAACCAATTTGAAATGAATTAAACGATATTTAACGCCATAAATTCTTATTAAATACGATTAAAATTAAAAGAAATGAGAAAGACAAAATATATGAGTATCATTTGTGGTTATAAAATTACAATAAACTAAATTAATGCGTGCTTAGTTTCGTTGTAGGAAATGTATTACAAAAAAAAATAATGTTTTAGTAGCAATTAGTAAATAATTTTCAAAAAGTCAACAATTTTAATACTCGTTTTTGCTCGATTACACGCTTACACGCTAACAACGGTTAGTAGCTAGGTTAGAATGTTAGATGTATGAATAACGCTAGTAATCCACAGCGGACCTCCATGGATTAGATTTATGCATTTTTGTCTTTAAATATGTTAATATTAGTTTTAAACATTTTTTGAAGTGTGGCTGACAGGAGGAACTATTTGCTGTCGCAGCAAATGAATTAAGTCTTAGTGTGCTTAGTTAACGCTGAAATTAGTTAGATGTCATGCCACTGACGAACTGTCACTTCAGAGTTATAAAAAATATCATATTTCAAACAAAGAAAAATTATTTTTCAAAAATTACATCAAACATCGAAAACATAATTTTAGGAGCTTAAAACTCACACTCTACACAGCAGTACTTACAAAATGTTTTCACAATTGCAATTTGGCGTTGCCACTTTGTTAAGAGCACATTTATGCTGTGCGCTCACGCTACTAATATTCTGCTAAATTTATCATAAGCTTAAATAAATTTTATAAATATTTATTACAAAGAGAGGCAAGCCTGTAAGCATGCTATGCTTTTCGTACACACATCTCGCGTCTTATTTTTTTCGCTTCATTTGCGTTCCCTTGCGCTGTGCTCGCTACGCTTTCTATGCGTCGTCGTCGTTGACGTCGTCTCATTTTGTTGTGGTCGTGTGTGTAATACTCGTCGCTGATCGTTGTGTTTGCGGTGGCCATCATGCTGTCCAGTATGTCGTCCATTTATAACTTGCGAGCTTTTACTATGTCTAAAAGAGAGCAAGAGAGATAAAGAGAGCATTTTACAACTTTTTATAATATGAAAGGCGAAAATATAAAAATTGTTTATGAAACGACACTACTTAAAACGAGTACAGGCTACGAAGTGAAAATCGGAAATATGAAAATGAGTTGGAGTTGCCTACAAATGTCAATATATTTTCTAAATACATTAGTAGTTTATGTTATGAAGAATTTCAGACGAGCGCAAAATGTTTTGTAAAGCAGCAGGTTTGAAAATGATTTTTTTATGAAATTAGTGAAAATTTGTTGAAAACTATTTTGTGTTCATAGTTTCGTTTAAATCCAGCGTTATCGACGGGAAAGTATAGTAGTAGGTAGTAGCAAGCTAGCACACATTCTGAAGACCATAATGTGTGCCCAGATCTTCGAGGAATTCGGACTGTCTTAAACCGCAACTTGGTGGATTTTGAGAAGGAATTAGGACTTGCGACTGTATAAAATTGTTCTCACTCAAGAACACTCCGATAAGGCTCACTTTCATTGGAGCGGTGGGGTAAATAAACAAAACTGTCGATTCTGTCGCGAAAAAAATATCAAATTATTCATGAACAACCAATACATTCACCGAAATTGACAGTTTGATGTGGTCTTTCGTCTGGTGGGAATATTGGCCCGTTTGGTGACACCGTTACTGTCAATGGATAACGGTATAGATCGATGATGACCAACTTTTTATGATTGAGCGGGCATATACTGTCCAAAGTTAGGCATGCCTTTCAAGTTGCCGAACCACTGCAGTATATTTCAAGCGAAGTCTTTGCTATTGCGATAGCAGCGGAGTTGGCCTCTAATGCACCTGCAGGCGTTTCCAGCGTCAACATCAACGCAGACAGCCAAGCCGCAATCAAGACAGGTACCTCGTATCGCATTTCAGCCAGATGTGTCTTAGAAAACAGGACAGCAAGCAACTTCACTGCTACTGGGTGCCAGACCACAAAGTCATCGAGGGCAACGAAATAGTGGTCGAGATTGCCAAGAATGGTGTACGGTGAACACCCGAAAACGTGATCAACATTGGGAAACCCATGAATTGTCTATTGGCCGATCTGAACAGAAGCATGATAAAGAAAATCAAAACCTGATCGAATGAGCTAACTGGGTGCAAAACTGCAAAACGGTAGATCGGAAGTACACAAAATTCCTATTGGCACTCGATAGAAGACACTGTAGGAACATGATCGGAATGCTAACTGGTAACTGTCTGTGGCGACACACACGCCCGTAGAATGTAGGTAATAGATCGAGAAGAGTGCAGGAAATGTGAAAAGCCAGGCATCAGGGAAATTTGTACCCTTATCCCGCATTGGGAGGAGGTAACGATAGTGAGGCTACAGAATCTGTTGAAATTCGCGTCAAGCTCAGGCACCCTAAAGGATGACTACTCGTCATGGACTTAGTAACTGAACTCCATCTGGTATCGCAAAGGACCAAAAACTGGTCTATGCGTGGCTCATTGGCCTACCAGTTTAACCTAACCTAACCTTTTATGGTCTCAATTGAAAGAAGCTGATCTTGACAACCTCCAGTTCCAACAAGACGAGATTACCTACCACACAACGCGTCCAACACCGAATTGTTACAAGAAAAATTTTGGAGATTCGCTTATTTCCAGAAATTGTGACAATGAATGGCCTCCAAGAGATTGTGATTTATTACCATTAGACTACTTCTTGTGGTTTTATTTGAACTATTTGGTCTTTAACCATAAACCATATTCTCCTCCACCGCTAGAAGTCAATATTGAACGTGCTATTCATGACTTCCGACATGTTTTAGTGGTGGTCAAGTACTGGAAAATTTTGGTGGATATAATGTATGTTCTATACGACAGACGAAAGATATAGTAGCTCATCGATAAAATCAAGAAAATGTTACAAAATATTTGCAAATTTGACTTTTTGTATCGTAGGGTAATAGTAAATTTTGAAGACAAGAGATGGTGTGTTTTTATCTAGCAAAAAATATGCCTAAAATATTATAAATTTGTCTAATTAATATAATGATCCTAGAAACAAGATAAGATCTAGCGTAAGAAGAGGTTCAACAACGAGTTAACGACTTTTGATGACGATAATGAGAATCTCTTATGGATCGACTTGACACATTTTAGTTAAAGAAACAAGATAAGATCTCAACAACGAGTTAACGATTTTGAATGACGATATTGAGAATCCCTTATGGATCGACTTGACACAGTTTAGTTAAAATTTTGGATAAGAATCGTGTCAATACTAAATTCCTACCAAAATACCTTAATTTTTTTTTGCAGAAGCAATGTCACAAACGAGGTATTTGACATCATAGCTGAGAACCCTATACGGATCAAATGGATCATTGCTGGTAAAGAGATTTGGATCTAAAAATATGATGTCGCGTCATCGAACGCGGAATAACTCTTGCCAATAGGTGCTACTTCGGATTGATTAGGTATTTGAGAAGTAAAGTACTCTCTGGACGAACCAAGACCAAATTCTACAAGTCACTCAACATTTCCGTCCTGCTATATGGTGTAGAGGCATGGATGATGACAAGATCTGATGAGTCGGCGTTACGAGTTTTCGAAAGAAAAGTTCTGCGGTAGATTTATGGTCCTTCGCGCAATGTCAACGGCGAATACCGCAGTTGATGGAATGATGAGCTGTACGAGATATACAACGACAAAGCTATAGTTCAAGTAGTTAGAAAGTAAGTAGACTTTAATGAAGTTTGCAGAAGTTCAAAAACCTTATAACCAGTTATCCTTCTCTTATGCCAAACACATTAATGGTATACATTTCTTTTAAGTTGATGTTCTGGGTAGTATGTATTATGATTACTAATCCACTGCTTTTCAAAAAACATTGTGAAAAGGCTGTAAAGAAATCATGCCGACAAAACACCCAATGTAGATAAAAAGTCACAAATTAAGTCAATTCAAGTTAATACAGTATGCAGCAACTAATTTCAAAAAGTGTGTGATCTAATATTTAAACTACGTACGAAGAAGAAGGATGGACCATGAAAAATATGTATAGGTAAAGACTTTCATTTCCAGGTTATGTGAGGTTAGCGTGAAAAATACTAAATACTTCAAACTACAATACAATACAGATGCTAAAAAGTCACTGCTACTGTACGGTATACTACAAGTACAATAAAGGTAAGTAAACGAAAGAGAGAGTGAGAGAGAGTACCGATACGAGCGCTTGTGAAGCTAACTACGAGAAAAAGAGATAGCGCAAACAAACTACGAGAGCGTGTGCTTTTAAAGCCAAAACGAAATGAACTAAGAGGCATACTACTGCTACGTGGAGAGAGTAGATAACGGTAAACGAAAATTTAAACAAAAATGCGCTCTTACACTGTGAGAATGTAAAAACATATCCACAAAAATTTTGCATTTAACAATGTCGAGAGTGCTGGTATTTTTTCTTTTTCTACGTGGATATGGCACACAAATATACACACACACACACATGTAATAAATAATTTTCAAAACTGAGGTGCGTTTATGAGCAGTGAGTAAGTAGATGAGAGTACGTGTATGCGCTTTGGCAAATAGTATTTTGGAATTTTGAGTTTTTTATATTCAAAATTTGCGTCTTCGTAAGTCACCCAAATTGTTGTTAATATAAGCAATATAGCTGTGGTGAATTTCGCTTTAATGTGGTGCAAACGCGTGTTGACTTTTGGGCAGTGAGAGGCTTTTATTTCTAAAACACTCGTTGTGTTGTGCTCCAAGTGAGCTGCTGTCTTTCATATTGAGATCCATTTTGTATGAATTTTAGTTTGCTTTTATGATCATTTCTTCCTTTGTTGTGCGTCTTTTGCTCGTGTGCGCTCACGTGCAGTTTTTTGCTCATTTTACATACATACTCTTCGTGTTTTAAGCTTTCGCGGTGAGCTTTAATGACTTTCATTTGCTGCGCTGGCTACTCTCTTTCTCGCACGCGCTCTCACTACGAGCATGTGCACAACCCGAATGGGTGATGTGTCGACACGTGACTTCGCATTGTGCGCAAACGCTGCGGCCTTTCCGGCCGATACATCATATCAGTGTTCCAAAATGCCGCCATCTCGTCTGCGGCATGCGGCATACTCACCGGTTTTGTCGCAACTTTCGCCGGCGTTGCATACAACAGATAATTATGATAAATATGACTTGCGTCCGATGGACGTTTTCCCGGTGCGGCTGGTAAATAGGGTAGGAAAGCGAATGAGGAGGTGGTCGACTGGGTTTGTGATGGTTTGCGCGCACATGGGAATGTTATGGGCAAGGGTAAGGCGCTACGTTTGCGCCTAAAGCGCTGCAGCGAGCCTTTACGTAACGTTGACTGATTGGAATATGTGGGTTCGGGTGCATACGTGACAGGCGGTATGATTTGTGCATAAATCTGATGCTCATATGTAATGGGCGCAGGTGGTGGTGGAGATGGTGATGATGATGTTGGCGTTGGCATTGTTGGAGTATGGCTAGGATTTATGGGTATAGGTATGAGTGATCTGAGATGCTTGCGTCGTGTGCGCGGCGGTGGTAATGGTGCCGCAGTAGTGTCCGTCGCACAATCGTCGAATTGCGTTGAGCATAAACGCTCAACATGTTGCTCATGTAGCTCGTTTAATGTGCGGTTGCTTAAGCTATTGGCATTGGCTTTAAGCTCTGACATCAGCGCTGCATGTTTGTTACATGCTTGTTGTGTGGTGTGCGTCATAGCTTCATTTGTGGTTTGCGTCTGTACTATACTCTCACTACAGTTGCTATCGGTTTGTGTATGTGGTAAATTCGTTTCGTTTTCGTATACGTACGTTGGTGTTGTGGCTCGTTCGTGCTGCTTCTCAACGGCAGTTAAAGCTGATTTCTTGTGTTCGCGTGTTTTACTGGACATACTACCGCTATGTGCGGCTAAATGGTGTGTGTTAGTGTCCGCAACACGATGGTGGTGCTCACTACTGCTGCTGTGGTGCTGGGTTTTGCTCGTTGAGTGACCTGTGAATGGTGGGTGACAGTTTAAGAACACATTACAGGGTATAAATTTTTTGTTTTTCTTTTACTTAGTTGGCACATAGTGGGTTAAATTTATTAGTGTTCATTTATTTATTTATTTAAATTTTTGTTTTGGTTTGTTTTGGTTATGGTTAGAGGCTACTTGGGCGAGTCACAGGTGCATAAAAAATTGCTGATTAATTTTTTATAATTTGTTCAGCTAAAACTTGGGTAAAAACTTTCCAATTTTGTGCGTCGGTGCATAAGGTATATTGCTTGAAAGTACCAATTTGTGTTGGTGCTTGGTGCAGGTGTAAGAGTACAACCGTTATTTGTATTTATATATTATGTTTACTGCTAACCTAAGAGTGTTGTGTAGTGTTTGCGGCTGTGTAGCACCCATTATTAAGATGCCCAAAACAAGCAGCTCTGCAAAAAATATATTATACATATTTATAATTTAATCAAGATACAAGAAAATACGTTAACTTCGGCCGAACCGAAGGTATATCCATTGCAAATAAAAAAGTTTAGTAAAATAAATTGTTTTTTGATCATTCAGTTTGTTTGGCAGCTATATGATATATTAGTCCGATCCGAAAAAAATTTTCAGATATTATAGCATTGCCTTAGAAATTATGCTGTGTCAAATACTGTGAAGATATCTTGTCAAATGAAAAAGTTTTTCAAACAAGAACTTGAGTTTGATCGTTCAGTTTGTTTGGCAGCTATAAGATATATTAGTCCGATTTGAAAAAAATTTCCAGATATTTTAGCATTGCTTTAGAAATTATGCCGTGCCAAATACTGTGAAGATATCTTGTCAAATGAAAAAGTTTTTCAAACAAGAACTTGAGTTTGATCGTTTAGTTTGTTTGGCAGCTATAAGATATATTAGTCCGATTTGCAAAAATTTTCCAGATATTGTAGCATTGCTTTAGAAATTATGCCGTGCCAAATACTGTGAAGATATCTTGTCAAATGAAAAAGTTTTTCAAACAAGAACTTGAGTTTGATCGTTTAGTTTGTTTGGCAGCTATAAGATATATTAGTCCGATTTGAAAAAAATTTCCAGATATTTTAGCATTGCTTTAGAAATTATGCCGTGCCAAATACTGTGAAGATATCTTGTCAAATGAAAAAGTTTTTCATACAAGAACTTGAGTTTGATCGTTCAGTTTGTTTGGCAGCTATAAGATATATTAGTCCGATTTGAAAAAATTTTCCAGATATTGTAGCATTGCTTTAGAAATTATGCCGTGCCAAATACTGTGAAGATATCTTATCAAATTAAAAAGTTTTTCAAACAAGAACTTGAGTTTGATCGTTCAGTTTGTTTGGCAGCTATCGGCTGTATTGGTCCGAAATCGTGGATTCCGAGGATAAGAAGGACGTGTGCAATATTTTAGATCTACGTATATTTCGAAAACTAAAAGACCAGGTCGTGTATATACAGACAGACGAACATACTCAGCTCTTCATATGTATAAGTATATACTTTGTAGGGTCTCCAAAACTTCCTTCAGGGTGTAACAGTCGTCGTAGCAATCTTAATACACCCTCTTCAAGGTATAAATATATTCGTTAAAAAAGCGATCGATATGCGCTACAAATAATACCACCAGCAACGTTTTCTACAAGCGAGCATTATCACGCTAACACAATATCCTAGCAATAGCGCGCCGCATACCCCACCATTATTAACACTTACCTCGCGATTTGGACTGCGACTCCTTTTCGCGCTCTTTCTCATGTGCCTTCTCACGCTCACGCTCGCTGGTCGAACGATGTCCTGACGCGCGATGCTCCGTGCTCGACACTTTCGCATCATCTGTGCTGCGTCCGACGCGTAACGAACGCAACAGACGCACACCGGCGTTAGCGCTGCTGCGTGATTTCTCCGTGGCTGTACGTGAGCTGGAGTGACGTCCGCTGCTGCTACCGCTGGTGGCGGTGTTGCTTGTCGCATGATCGTCACGGCGCTTGCTGCTGCTGCTGCGTCCACTGCTAGCGGTGCGCTGTTGTGGCGGCACAGTCACGCACTCAGCGCGTTCCTCTCGCTGAGAGGCATGCGTAGTGCTGCTGGCCGCGCGCCGTCGCTGCTCAACATCTCTGCTGCTTGTTGTTGTTGAGTGATGACCGTGCTTTTCCGTATCCTTTTTAGTACTATTGCTGCTGCGTCGTTCAGCACTACCACGACCCGTTGTGCCGCTCGTTGTATTGCTGCTACGTTTACTCTTCATGCGCACGCGTTGTTCCTCGCGTGGATTTACCTCATCGCCCGATGAATATGGCAAGCGCGCAGAGCGTTGCGACTCGCGTGAACTGGAGCGATGTTGCTGTTTGCTAGTAGTCTTCGATTGTGTTTTCGTTGCGGCGCTGGAGGGTGTACGTGTCGTTTTCGGTGT
Organism: Bactrocera tryoni; assembly: GCF_016617805.1. Lineage (NCBI taxonomy): Eukaryota > Metazoa > Arthropoda > Insecta > Diptera > Tephritidae > Bactrocera > Bactrocera tryoni. The sequence goes on along the minus strand of NC_052500.1, from coordinate 66,004,800 downwards.
ACGTATGTTTTCGTACTCACGTTCGCTGGAGAGTGAACGTGAACGTGCACGTGGACAACTTTCTACCGACGATTGTGATGAAGTACGTACTCGTGTGTTTTTATCGTTACGTGCGTGACGCTTTGCTTCGGAGGCTAAGGTGCCACGTGACATTTTCACAGCAATAAATGAGTCGCTGGTTTTTTGTGTGTGCATTTTCTCTTCGATGGTTTCGAGTGGTTTGGAGTCGCGTCTATGGAGCGAAGATCGTCGTCGTCGTCGATCTTTATGGGCGGCCTCATCGGAGAGCGCCTGTGGAAGCAAGAGGAAGGACAAAAAATTAATACCGAATGTTGGAGCATAAACAAATCAAGTTTGAAGTTTGAGTTAAGCAGCCAGAGAATAAACTCTCTGTCACAGAATCACTGTCATAACTGAAGAGTGAACATTTGACATCGGTGTTGATGTCACTATAAGTGATTGAGGTTGCGAGAAGTATAGTATATTAGTCCCTTTCGGATTTATCTACGTCAATCAACAGAGTCCCAAACTGTTTTTGAGGATTTAATTAGACAGATTCTAAGGTTTTTGAAAAGTTCAGCTTTACCAGGTGATAGACAGAATCTTAAATTTTTCTTGAGCTTCTGAAGGACACAGTACCTGAGTTCATAGAACTGTTGCTTATATACCAAGTAAAGGAGATAACTTCAAATACTTCTTGAGAATACGGCGTAGGAACACTAAGCTTGAGATTATAAGGAGTTGACAGAATCTTAAACTTTTCTTAAGGACACAGAACCTGAGTTCATAGAGGTGTTGAGCTTATAAGCGAAAAAAGGAGATAACTTCAAATAGTTTTTGAGAATACGGACGTAGGAACACCAAGCTTAATATTATGAAGATCGTGCGGCATACGAAAGCAGCATAAAGAACGGTTTGAAAGAACAAAAACCAGGAGATTATTGTAATGTTGAGCTTTATCAAGTGAATAAAATAATCTCAAACAGTTCTTGAGGATCTAAAGGGCACATACGCTGAGATTATAGAGAGATTGAGTTGTGGCAAGTAAAAGAGAAGACCTCTAAGAGTTGTGTGAGAATTTAAGAACACAGAAAAAATATTAAGATGTTCGATATGCGAAATAAAAGAGAGCATCTCAAACAGTCCTCGAGGATAAGAGATATGCTTGAATTTATGAAGATATTGAGTTATACGAAGACTGAGTCACAAACGGTTTTAAGGAATACGGACTATGAGATTATATTATACCAACTGAAAGATAGAACAGTCCTCGAGGATAAGAGATATCCTTGAGTTTATGAAGATATTGAGCTATACGATATATAGATAGAGTCTTAAACAAATATTGAGTATCTACAACAGACTCTGAGATCAAAGAGATGTTGAGCTATGCCAAACAAGAGAGAGAATCTCAAACTGTGCCTGAGATTCTAAAGGGTACTGAACCTGAGATTGTGAAGTAAACTTAACGGTATCACAAACAGTTCTAACGATTTAAAGAACATTTATAGAAGAAACTGAGTGTATTGAGATGATCGTTCCAACTCGTTTGTAGGGTGGATTATGGAAAGCGAACCTTTCCTTTTTGTAAGTGTGAAACTTACCTTCATAGTCAGATCGGCATTCTCATTCATCTCGTTCAATATATATGCGTCTCGTTCCACATCCATTTTCCGATCGTACGGTTGTGGTGATTTCACCTTGAAGACGGGTGTTATTTCATTCGTTATATTCTCATAAAAATGTTCATCGGGATCATCAGCTTCATTAACATCATTGAGCTCATCCTCTAAATGCAACTCTTTCGTGCTCATACGTTTGTTACGTTCCACGGATGTGCTATTACGTTCACGTTGCTGCACATCTGCTGTACGTCGTGTCAATTGTGGTTCCACAGCAATCGGACTGTGTCGTAATAGATCGGGTTTGTCATTCAACAGTTGCCATTTTGTGGCCGTTTGTGCTTTCGTTTGAGCTTCTGTTGTTTCACTAACTGTATTTGTCGTTGTTCTATCTGTATGATTAGCTTCATGTCGGCGCATCGATTTCGTATCATCGTTACCAATAACAGTTAAACGTTGACGTGACGGTAGCGTACGCTTTGACATACTCATCGTATTTGAGTTGCCATTCGGCAGCAGTTTCGGTTTGGTTTCGTTGTCGTCGTGTTTATGGGCGTGCGGCACGCCAAAGTATGAGAGTTCATGTTCGCGTAATTTACGTGCACCACGTGCTTCTTTAACAATTTTCAGCGACTCGCGTTGCTGTTCGGCTGTAGTGAAACGATCAGCTGTTTGCTTAACGGTTGTGGCCACGTGTATCTGTGGATGCTCGTTGGCACTGACTGCTATGGGGTTGGAGTTTGTGGAAAGGTTAGGAATTCTGTATATAATTGAAGCTTCAGCGCTTATACTCACCATTGCTCACAGTTCTTGGTTTGGCCACCGGCGGCGTTTGGTTGCGTTTGAAAGAATCCCGTTTATCCAACGAGGTTTGGGGTGAATGTAGTTCTATGCTCATGATATTGGATTTAGGTAGATCTAAAAGAAATTAAGTTAGCAGAAAAAAGAGCTTAAGTACTTAAATTATTTAGAGTGTGCGCGCCGAAAATTCTTAACAAGCTAAGCTCTTCCTGCGGTTGATCTACTATCATTATTGTTTAAATTTCTACATGCCTTGCTTTGCGCTTGATTTATTACTGTTTTTACTTCTGTATTCTCTAAAACTTCCTTAATTACCTGCTTTATCCAACACGGCTGGCACCGCTTTGCGTTCTTCCGCCTCAATTTTCCAAATCGTGCGCTTCGCCTTCATGCGACTCCAACTACCGCTAGAGTATTCAACAGCCCGCTCATCTTCCTGCGACGAACTCTCCAATGTACCGCCACCACTATCGCTTTGTTCCGTCTGCTCACGCGGACAAAAGTAGCTCTTTACCTCTTCGTCTGCGCTGTCCGCGGTATCTTCATCGTTTGCATTTTGTGTTGCAATATCATACATGCGTCGTAACTGTGACAGTTGCTGACTTACAGTTACCTCAGTGCTGCCGAGCAGTTTCAGACGTGGTGCCACTAGCGGTGCAGGTGGCAGACTTAACGGTGTCACGAAGGCACTTTGACTTTCGAACGACAATCTACGACTAATTGTGGCCGCTGCTAATGACGCAGCACTACTACTCGTATTAACTACGGTTTGTGTAGTTAACTCGCGTTCTGTGCTCTCCAAGGAGGTGTTGGAATAACGACGTACAGTCTCTTGATAGCTATTCGAACGCAACATTGGTGTGGGCACAACAATTGGTGGCATTGTAGTCGACTCCATTGAAGCGATGCTTAAGCGTCGCATAGCTTCGTCAAACTCATTTGCCGAACGCATTGTTTTGATGATGAGCGATGTAGACTTGAGTCCCTCGTCGAGCATGCGTTGATGTTCGCGCAGATCTTGTAGTATGAGCTCTTGTGCGCTGGGACGTCGATTTGTGTTGTTGGGTATGGATTGGCTGTCAGTGTTTGTCATTAGCTTGGGAGCACCTGAGTAAAAGTGGTGTGAGTTGGTTTTTGTTTTTTTGCTTGGCTTTGTGTTTGGTAAATCGGGGTTAGGAAGTTAGACTGCTGGTTAAGCTTTGGGTTAACAAAGTTTACTTAATATTACAAGTAGAAGTTAGGTTACGGTGTTTGTAGAGTGGAACCATATAGCAGGTATAACAAGGTATTCAGTTACTTATTAACAGAAAAACTAGCTCTGTCATTTATAATACAGTTTAGAGAGATGTTCACTTAGAGAAGCAGGTATATTATAGTTATATGTATATCTTGTGCACTTGGTTAAGGACTCAGAAATTGCAGAAATCATTTAAAAGTAAACTGCATTTAAGCTAATAAATTTAGCGTGACCCTTTACGAAATATCGACGAAATCTTAGTGGACCAGAGTAAAGCAGAGTTGAACCTCAGACTATTTGCCAATAAACTTTAACTATGCAAGACTTTTTCGTGGAGGTAAAAATATTTATAATTGTATGTAGAAATATAATTGCATAAGAATGAAATAATTGCTGGTAGAGAGAGGCGATAAGCTTTTTTAAGGATGGATCAAAGCTTGTAGGGAGTGTTGGTGGAAGAGTACTTTGTCGGAACTTTTCTTCAGCTCCAGTTTTAGTCTTTTTGACCACTGCAGCGTCTTCCAAGCGAACGTGGCTGCCATAAGAGTAACAGTAGATCTACTGCTTCGGAGCGCAGTCTCCTTGCGAGTGGGGACAAAACACTGCGAAGTATGGCAGCGATATTAGCCTTGTGTTCCTTGACTGTGCACTCAAGACTAGTGAAAGGATGACTAGGATACTTATCTCTAGCATCGAGTTATTTTATGATTAGACAGGTTTGAGCATCTGACCACAGCGGTATTGTAGAAAACTGTAAGGTTGATAAGCTTGCAACTTCAGTCTCATTAACTGCGGAATGGGAACGGGTAGGAACTTTATTGGCATCATGTGCTAAATATTGGGCCTTAGACCAAATCTGCAAGCGCTGGTCGATTACTAGCAGCAGGTCATTCTCAAGGCCCTTCTGACGCAGGATAAATCGTGAGAGGTTCAGAAAACTCTGTGCACTCATCAAGGTCTATCTTTCAAAGGCTGTAGGAGTTCTAACTGGATACTGTCTGATCCGGATTCATACAGTAAGATTGGATATCTTACCGGATCTCATATTTTAGATGCATGAAACAATAGAACTAGAAATAAAACACCTAAGCATATTTGTGACAGATTACTACAGAACTACAGAAGTTTTTCGTTTGGCATCACAACAAATTTTACATAACAGTCTAAATGTGATCCTTCTCAATGCTGAGGAATCAGTCATTTAACCCAAACTAACCTAACCTAATATAATTGCATATGGTTCAACAATCTTGACTGAAAAATAACTTTTACTAAAAGCTTTTTCTAGATTTATGAACCAAGGCTCCAAACGGTCACTGCCTTTGTTCAGATACGGTATAAAAATTACATGTAACTGGGTATTATTGTTGTACAAAGCACAGCTGGTGAAGATATCGTTAGCAGCACGCTTTTTGCAGAGCTTTGGACACTCGCGAGCTCATGTGGAGCAGCATGCTTTTTCAAGAGCTTTAGCACTAGTGAGCTAATGTGGAGCCAGTTTGAATTTGGTTGAAAATTTTTGGAATCAAGGTATGAACTCTAGTTTTCTGTTCTCTTTCGGGCATTCGTGCTTTTTGCTTTCTCTCTCTTCTCTATCTCTTTTACCAATTGCCTCTGAAAAGTAGTATGGACCAGAACCAAGGCTACAAACGGTCATTGCCTTTGTTCGGAAGTAAAGATATATGCAACTCGGGTATTCCCACTAGTGTCAGCTAGTGACGACAATGTTAGCAGCACGCTTTTTAGAGAGCTTTGAGCACTCGCGAGCTCATGTGGAGCCACTATGAATTTGGTTGAAAATTTTCGAATCAACAAATTTTTTTTGTTCTCTTTCTCTCGCATTCGGGTTATTTGCTCTCTCTCTCTTAATCTGTCTCTCTCTTTCTAACTTTTACCGATTGTTCCTGAAAAAGAGTATGGTTTATGGATTGCTTAGACAGTATTCACACGAGAACTGTTTTGTCGCCCAAACCGAGCTTTTGTAGGCGAGGAGACGAAGAAAGGACGGTGCTGCTCATGCTCAATTCTAGATGAGTAATAGGGTTACGTAAAAATCGTTTTCATATCCGAAAGGCGTTCGGCGTAGAGCTTACCCAACCAGTGCCAATAGTTATTTGAATTTTTTTCCTCAAACTTGTAGGATTTAGGTTTCTCTGTAGATTTTGAGCGATAAATAATTTTGAGATTTGGACAATTTATGGATTTTTCGATTATTTTTCGAGGAAGTTAGGAAATAAGCGAACATTACTGGATTTCAACCGACTTTGAATTGTAAATAAATCTACATACTGGAAAAGTTAAAGTTTTTTCTAATATTTTTGAGGGAATTTGCGATATCAGAGAACGTTTAGGGTATTAGGATTTTAGTAATTAACCATTTTGCAGTTATAATTCAATAGTATAATATGTCTAAAGCACAAACAGTTTTAAGCCAATTCAACCAAACATAAATTATAATGGTACTTAAAGTGTTTACATGGCATGCAGAGAGGGTTAAACGGTTTTTAGTAAGAGTTATTTAGTAGATTCCACAAGTTAAAACAATATAAACCAACAAATGTGAGAAAAATACAAAAAAACATTAAAACAAAAGTAGAAAGGAGGAGTAGTTCAAAAATGACAAAAACTAAAAGGACAAAAATCACATAAATAGTAGATCAACCCACAAAAAGGAGTAACTAAAAGTAAAGTACTTAAAAACATTACGCATATAAGACTACTTATATAAATTTTAACTAAAGTAAAAGTAAACAAAATATATAATTTTTAAATATAATACAATGAAGTAAAATATTGCTCAATTACTAGACTAAAACGCTACAGAGTAGTTAACGGACTATACATAAGTACGAGTAGGTTAGACTTAGTGATAGCAAGAGTTATGCGAAAACTTGCTGACATTCTTCTTACCTGCGCTGGGCCAATCGCGTAACGCTGCTGGCTCGTCCAGACTCAAATTGATCTTTGTAGAGTAGCCATTGGGAGCGCTATGCTCGTGACGTTTCTCCACAATGCGTACGCGCTCCGCAACGGATTTATTCAGCGCAGCAGTGGGTGAGTCTTCTATTATGAAGAAAATAGAAAATTGAATTAGTAATGAGCTTCATTTTTGAAAAGCTAGCATAACTGGACTACAAACCTTTTTCGCGTACGCCGACGGCGCTGCTACCGCCACCCGACACAGGCTTCAGCTGTATACCCCACAAGGCATCTGCGCTGTCGATGTTCTCACCCAAATGATAAGGTTTCGGTTTTACCGGTTTATTCTTGAGTATGCCACGTATAGCGGCGATTTCGTCATTTTCATTGTCGGTCGTATCCACACCACTGGTGGTTGAGGCGTAGCTGCCACGCGAACCCTCCGCGTGCTGCGAATCGCTTAGCTTTTGCACCGATACTGTTACACTAGTTGTGGCCGGCATCGCTTGTGCGTCATTGAGCACAGTTGGTGGTTCCATTAGTGATGCTTTATACGCCACCACCGATGTGGCAATTGTACGATGCCGCTGCTGATGATCATCACCGAAATGTGTAACATTACTAGCGGTTGTGGCTGTGGCTGCCGCTGTGCTCACTGCTGTTGTAGTTGTCGCCGCTGTGCTGGCGGTTTTGGTAAGCGTTTGTAGTGGGCCACTTGTGGTGCGACGACGCCGGCGGAAATTATTGGTTGGTGGCGGTTTACCATCGGTTTCGACGATATTGACACGTCCCGATTCGGCGGCGAAATGTACCTCGGTTTTGCAAAACTCGACACGTTTCTGTGCATTCTGTGTGCGCTGGAAGAGTGTGGAGCCGGTGCTCAAACCTTGATTGCACTCCGCAACATTGTCTTCAAAACGACTTAGCTGCAGTGTGGTTTTGGCAGCCGGCTCAGCGGGCTCGTAGAAACCATTCAAATGCACCTGTGAGGTTTTACGCAAGTTATCGCGCACATATTGACTCTCATCGACAGCGATCGAGTGACGTTTGAGCAAATCCTCGTCTGGTGTGCGACGCACCGGCGACTTACCAGCGCGATAATGTGCTGACGTGACTGTTTTGGCGGGTTCACCGAAGTGTATGACTGTGGCGCGTGCTGCTGTGGACGCTGCTGCTTCCGTGGGTGACCAATTGCCCAGTTCGCCGGAACGCCCAAGTCCGCTATCAGTGGATGCGTCCATGCGATACATGGTCTTGCTGTCCGGTGGCGACATCTTCTCGAAACCATACGATTTGCGACGCGAATGCCACTCTGTGGAACTGGTATCTCTGGTAGCCTTTTGACGAGACTCCAAACTGTTTGAGGTGTGTTTTTGGTTCAAGTTTTTTAAAGTTTCGTTGTTGTCGTTTGCTTTGTGCGTTGCGCCCACAACTTTGAAGGCCGACGACGGTTGCTGTGTTGGCGTTGAAATCTCGAGCGACTCTTCCGGCGTCAATTGACGCAAACGTGGTGTGGACAACTTGCGACGCACGCTCTGTTGTACTTCAATGTGTTCATCGGCTGACGGCGGTTGTTGATATGCTATAAAGTCGTCCTTATACAATGACTCATCCGATAATTTCTTTAGACGTCCACGTATCTCTTTCAATGACTCGGCGGTAAGCAGCGTATTGCGTTTACTGGCGTCTGTCGATTTTTCCGGTCCATGCAATATACTCTCTAGTGCCGCCAGATCCACATGATTATTACGCATAGCTGTTGTTAAACGTCGTCCGCTTTCGAGTTCGGCGCGTATACGTGAAACGCTCACCGTACTGGCGGGTAGATCGTAGGGACGGCGTATAGAGCTCGTCGGCTCTTGTGCAGCTGAATCTTTGTTACTATTGGCGCCGTTGTTCGGTGTAGAGGATGATTGAAAGGAGCGTCGCAACTTGCTGACACGTCGCCACTCATTCGACTCGGCGACCGCTTCGTTGGTCTCCCACTCGTTGCTGAGGTCGTCCGTAGAAATGGAATGGGAACGTTGTAGCAAGGCGTTGCTGGACAGCTGACCAAATGGTTGCTGCTGACGACGCAACTGACGCGTGGATAAGCTATATTGGATGACAGTTAGATAAGTTTAATATAATATTTTTAAAATTATAAATTTAAGCTACACAAACAAGTCACTTAAAACGCAATAAGCTGCTTTCCACTTTAAATGTATTAGATCGCGCTGCCGCTAGACAGCAGCCAACAGCTACTCAGCGGCAAATGACAATTAAATTGAATTGAAAACGGCTTTGCACAGACAACTCAATTGAAATTGAATATTTTCAATAACACATCGCTTAAACAAAACTGTAATTTTCACTCAAAATACTCACCGTAAATCATCGGCTTTGGCGTTGTCATCCGCCGTTGCCGCGCCTGCCGTCGCTGACGCGCTTATTGTCGACGCTGCGGTCGAGTCACCGTAAAGCCGGAAACTTTCCAAGTCACGTCGACGCGTTGGTGTTGCCGTTTCACTTAGCAAACCACCGCTTTGCTGTTGTTGTCTACGTAACTGCTGCTGCGTTTGAAGGTGGTGTTGGTGGTAGCGCGGCTGCGGCTCATCTGCGTCAGCCACAACCGCATAACAATCATCGCAATCAGCGACGCCTACACGCGTTTTGGATGAATTGCTGTTTTGGCCATATAGAGTAGCTTGTTCCAAATGACGAGCGTTACTACGCTGCTGCTGCGGCTGCGGCTGTGACTGCCACGTTTTTGTACCACTCAATGCTCCGCTTGAACTTTTCGTTGTTGTTGCTATGCTTTTTGGTGACTCTGTTAAGTCATTGTTGACGCGACCGCTGTTGTTGGTTTTGTTGTTATTGTTGCTATCGCCGACAGCAGCACCGCCACCACCGCTGCCAACAATTGCATGTAGGCTCACCTTACCGACCGCACTCTTGTGGGTGTTCAGTTTTGTGGAGTTGTTGCTGCTGCTGCTGCCGCCGCTGCTGCTTTTCTGTAAGTTACAAAGAAAGGCAAGTTGTTTGCTTGAGTCTTAAGTTGGCATATGACTTTTTGTTGTTATTTATTTTATTCGTTTTTAATGAAAGACAAGTAGATAAATGGCAATTAACATATTTTGTCGAGTTGCTGCAGAAAACTGTGCGCTGTGTAGAACCGTTTGAACTTAATTTAAAGCGGGGTCCAAAAAATTTCAAGAAAAAATCTTCAGCTGTCCACAGTGATTGGCAGAAGATTGATTCTAATCTTATGAGCCACATAAGCGCAAGTCTATTGGCACTTTTTCTGCTGTAAATATCTATAAAATGAGATGACGCTTGGCATACTTTGGTTGTTACCCACACGTCCTTAATTCAAGAAATCTTGTATTTAAGTGAAATTACTCCATCGTGAGTGGGTGGATATCAATAACCAATTACTAATTTTCACTTTGACATATCACGAATATAGTGACAGCCGACTACGTCTTTAGCTTTCACTAATAGCGCTGTCCTAAGTCATATGAGAAATGAAGAATTTGCGTTATTTGAGAAATGAAGGGTGAGGTTGTCTAGCAAAAAAAAAAAAAAATAAAATTCAGCATCTGAAGAGTGCTTTTGAAACGGGTCGTTTCATTGCGGTCGGATCATAGAAGAAAGTGAGTCCAGACTGCTCTCCCACTAGAATTATAATCCCAGTAAAATAAGCCGATTGCCTTCGTTGTAGCCTACAATGTTTCTCTGTTTTTACTCCAAGTTCTGCTGGCTAAGAAATTTGTGAATTTTGTTGCGCCGGGTTTGAGAAAGATCGGTGTTAACTACTCTCTTACTTAATCTAAATCTAAAAAAATCTCGAAAGGCAGTGCTGATAGGAGGACTACTGTAGAAGATCAGGATAAGTCGAAACCGAAACTAATTATTGAAGGTCAATATCTCCTAGAACATAGAAATAAAATGAGGCTTGTACCGCGACCTATTGTGCCAAATTAAATAGATGCTTCTTGAACCCGCACATGCCTGCGAGTTGTTGCCAATACTCTTCCCTCCCCACCCTCTCACAGTAGAAAAAAACAAGGGTTGTTCCTCCCCTGAAGTCCCCTAATAAGATTAGAAGCAATTCTCGTTCTAATCGGGACACCAGTCTCCTTCCAGTACTTCAAAAAGTTCTGAAAAGAGTTATGCTGGAATGGCTTCAGAAGCTAACGCGGGATATGTGGTCGGATAGGCAGTATGAGCTCAGGAAAGGACGCATTATCGCGGATGTATGGTCTTATGTTTAAAATTGCTTTCTCTCTAACAACATTTTGAACATAAAACCTTAACTACCAGTGCAACGACTGGTAGAGCTTGGCTGCCCGGAAATTACTCTTTGGTGGAGCTAATTTTCGGACTGAAAGGCCTCTCTGGTTGGCAAGATTGGGAGTGAGGAGATCGGAGTGGTTTGTGGCTGCCTGTAGGGTTTGTATATAATATATAGAATCTCATGATGGACTTTCTCCTTGGGTAGCTCGAGCAAATCGGTAAGTGTTGTGCGTATGCAGTTGATCTTCTTCTTCTGATAGAAGGTCGCTCCCGATCTGAGTTAGAGCGGGCGGAAGGACAATTTTTAGAAATTATAAATAATTGGGGTTTAGTTGTGGGGTGGACATATGAATGAAAAACGGTGACAATGCTGCTTAAGGGTAGATTGTCGCTGGGTCGTTCACCGATTGTCCGGGTGATCGGGGTCAGCATTATGACCATTAGTGCAATAATGTGTTTCACTCCACACTTGGCGAATGTGAAGGAGCAACCATAGGTCAAGTATGACACATTTTGAGGAGTGATTGGGGTCTCTCACTTGTTCCTGTTCCCACCATATATCGTTGCTTGTTTGTGGTCTGTGCCACTTATGGTGAGAAGCATTTACGTATTGCCACTAAGCAGACGCTGTCAAGTCCTTGCAGTTCAACCAAAATCTGTGATGCTTTCGAGATCCAAGCTATCATTATATACGAAAAAATATTGAAGGTACACAACTTATAATAAAGGGTTTTTCAATAAAGACGCTACAAAAGCAGACCAATAGAGACATCAAAGCACCACATTTTTTTCTCTGTTGATATTTCTCTTCAGTAAGGTTTGCCATTTCAGCATGGAAACACATACGATCCAACAACGAGTCGAAATTATTAAAATTTACTACCGAAATTCAGTGAATTAAACTTTAATTTGGCTAAGCAACGGATTTTCATCGAAAAGTTATTTTCATAAACGTCATAATCGTCCTGTCAGATCAACAACTGAGCATCTAGTGAAAAAATTTGAATCCACATGCACAGTAAAAAATGTTTCCGTGCCAGTGAGACAAAGAAGTCGTTCTCAAGCGTTGAGCATCTTTGTGACGTCGTTATTGCGAATTTCGCGATAAGAACTTGGCCTTTTGACCACCAGAATCGTCGTATATTCATGAATTTGGCTAAGCAACGGATTTTCATCGAAAAGTCAGCTTCAGTTATAAGGCTCATTTCTGGCAGAATGGCTTTGTCAATAAATATCAAAAATTCATTCATGAGTCAGAATTGCATCCCGAAAAATTACGGTTTGCTGCGGTTTATGGGTCGCGGCGGCAATGGGCCGTACTTCTTCCGTGATGATCAAGACCGACACGATACTGTGAATGGGAATCGCTACCACTCAATGATAACCGAATATTTTTGGTCCGAATTGAATGATATGGGCTTGGACAATATGTGGTTCCAACAGGACGACGCCTCAAGCCGCACAACGCATATCGCAATCGATTTATTGAAAACCAAGTTTGGTGAACGTGTTATCTCACGAAATAGCCCATTCAATTGGCCGCTTCGGTGGTACGGTTTGACGCCGTTAGACTAATTCCAGTGGGGCTACGTCAAGTCTATGGTCTATGCCAACAAGCCAGTAGTATCAGCCGATTTATGCTTAAAAACCCGTCGAAAATTGGGTTCAGCGTCTGGACTTCTGCAAGTATGCCGGTGGTGGCTATGCAAAAGAAATCGAGTTCCATACATAACGACATCGAATGAACTTTCACTTTCTTATTGAAAACCCCGTTATAAGGGACTCCTTTCGATTTTGTATCCTTCATTATAAGTTCAGTAAACTTAATCGCTTTGGCGGGAAACATTTGCCATTATTTTAAGGTTAAACTGTTCCAGAAGTATTTAAAGAGTACACAAGTATTTGAATCACACAAAGCATTCAGCGAAAGTTGTGAACTCGATAGCATCGAGTTATAGATACAGTGCTTCAAACTCGTTTTGTGGACAATAAGGGATAGCAGAGGACCTCTTTATTTCATATCGACTGACTCAACACATCTTGTTTAATGATTTGGGTGTGTAGCGTGTTGAATGTTATGCTTCTGCCAAGCGTACTGAATCTTAAAAAAAAAAAAGAGATCAAGTAGAGTTCGCAAATGTTTGCTCGACTGAGCCCTACATTCAGCAAATGCTTCGTTAGTGATGACGCGACACTCATCAAACGCTTCGTTAGTGATGACGAGGCGTGAGTTCATGAATATGACGTCAAAATTGTCCAATAATCTAGTGAGTAACACTCCAAAAATGAACCATAACCGAAAGCGCCGAAATTCGCTGAATATACTGAAGGTCATTACAGCCGGCTTATAATAAGTGTATGGAAAATAGCCTATTTTGAAGGCTATAAAATACAATATAACGATAATAGATATTCGTATTTAAATGCCTGAAAATGTATATTTTTTAATTAGATGATATGAAATTTGGAAAGCGTGAACGAGAAGATTGAGGATGGTAGAAATTCACACAATTGAGGAAAGTTCTCTGAACACCATTCACTTGGGAGTGGCCAGAAACGATTCATTTACATATAGCTCAAGCAGCTTCAGAAGGTCTGAGACCAAGTACTCTCTGGGCAGCCAAAAAATATCTGTTTGAAGGCGAGCTAAAGTGAGAAGGCGAAACATTCCCTCCCCAGGGTTGGGCGCTGGGTTTGAGACCCGAAACGTAAAGAAACACTACTACTCATAGGAAGAAAAGAGCCTCGGATGAGATCACGAACGAACAACAAAATTGAGAACGCTCATCCGAGGCTGTTGTGAGCTTATCGGCTATAAAGTAAAGAAGAAGAACGAGTAGCCTTTTGATAATGATATTTTTTATACGATCGCGTAAGGCTTCATTAGTTTTAATACTCAAATCGCAATCATTATTCAATAATGGAACTCTGCAGCGAAATAATGATTACAGATCATAATTCAAATTACACAGTCAATACTTATAATTACTGCGGGGTACTTCATGCGATGTGACCTGCAACTTTTGTTGTCGCTTTTTTTGGCATCTATACATTCGACTCATATTGTTGTTGTACTACTAAAACTGATTGCGATTTGTTTATTTTGCTTTGTTTTGATTTTCAAGTGACTGTCGTTAAGCTGGTTAGTTGGTCGGCTTTGCGCTGGCCGCTTTGTGCAGATTTGGGAGATTTGCGATTTGCGTTTGCGCGTGATTATGTTAATTTCAATCTCAATCTCACCGTCACCGTCGTCACCGCCATCACAGTCGGTCACAGCAAAACCGCCATGGCAATGACCGAAAATTGCGAATGCTGTGTGTTTAGCCACAGTCGCAGCAGCCGCACATCAGCGACGGTTACAAGAAACGGCGCGTTCTTCCAACACACAGACGTGCACACTTCGTCTCCCTCACGTTTGCTTGCTGGTTGGCCTTTTGCTTTTTGCCGGGCTCACGCTTTTGTTATGCGAATTATGACCGCCTTTGGTACGGCGTGTTTGGTGAAAGATTACATACATACTTTTTTTGCGAGTGTGTGTGTTTGTAGCGCAACGAAAAGGGCATTTGAACCCGGTTGAAAGAAAGGCAATTTTCTGCGCACGGAACATGTCGATGATTTGTGTGGGCGTCCACGAGATTAAAGCGACAACAAAGCGTTGGAAGATTTACAATACCAAAAATTCGTGCGTGGTTAATTAAGTTGATACAGTGGTTGCGAATCTGTGTATAAGCGTGTTTTTGTTGCTATTATAAATCATATTATAATTGGTAGAACTGTAAAAATTCTTGAGTATTGGAAATTTTCCGGTTTACAGGCGCTTGTGAAATTCAATTTAATTGGGTTTTTTTGTGGGAGGGGGAATATAATAGCATGAAAATTACAGCAGAAAGAGTCGTTGAACTATATAATTTCGGAAAGTTATACTTATACATATGTATACCTCACTGTGAGGTTCTCAGTAATAATAATCGAGATTTCATCATCCGTCATTTACATATTTTTTTATTTTGCTGTAAAATTAATTAGATTAGTAGTTCCTGAGGTATGGTTTTTGGTCCATAAGTGGGCGACGCCACGCCCATTTTCAATTTGTAAAAAAAGCCTGGGTGCAGCTTCCTTCTGCCATTTCTTCTGTAAAATTTAGTGTTTCTGACGTTTTTTGTTAGTCAGTTAACGCACTTTTAGTGATTTTCAACATAACCTTTGTATGGGAGGTGAGCGTGGTTATTATCCGATTTCTTCCATTTTTGAACTGTATATGGAAATGCCTGAAGGAAACGACTCTATAGAGTTTGGTTGACATAGCTATAGTAGTTTCCGAGATATGTACAAAAAACTTAGTAGGGAGCGGGGCCACGCCCACTTTTCCAAAAAAATTACGTCCAAATATGCCCCTCCCTAATGCGATCCTTTGTGCAAAATTTCACTTCAATATCTTTATTTATGGCTTAGTTATGACACTTTATAGGTTTTTAGTTTTCGCCATTTTGTGGGCGTGGCAGTGGGCTGATTTTGCCCATCTTCGAACTTAACCTTCTTATGGAGCCAAGAAATACGTGTAGCAAGTTTCATCATGATATCTCAATTTTTACTCAAGTTACAGCTTGCACGGACGGACGGACGGACAGACGGACATCCGGATTTCAACTCTATTTGTCACCCTGATCACTTTGGTATATATAACCCTATACCTGACTCTTTTAGTTGTAGGACTTACAAACAACCGTTATGTGAACAAAACTATAATACCCTCCTTAGCAAATTTGTTGTGAGAGTATAAAAATTTCAGCTCTCGTAATTTTCAATTACTTGTTCGAGCATTTCGACAGGTAACTGGCGAATGACACGCATAATGTTTTGCTTCAGGGCCTGAATCGAAGTGATATTGTCCGCATAGACTTTACATACCCCCCACTTTAAAAAGTCTAACGTTGTGATATCACACTATCTTAGTGGCAAATCGATCGGCACAAAACGTGAAATTATCTGCTCACCAAAGTGTTCTCTCAATAAATCCATTGATTGATCCGATGTGTGAGAAGTCGCTCCGTTGAAACCAAATGTCGTCGAGATTCATTCTATGAATTAACGAAAAAACTCAGGCATCGTTTAGAGCTGTGAATCGCTGCCAAAATGCAACAAAATTGATTAATAGTGAGAGGATTGTAAATGGAAATTAAAAAGTGATCGCTTAAGACAACAGCAAGCGAAAACGGTCATGGTCGAATGGCGTTGAGCTGATGTAAATGCTCGTCAAACAAATATTGGCGGTATGAAAGGTTTTGTCATATGTTTTATGGAATTGGCTGGCACTCATCCACAATGAGTTGTTCCCTTGCGACCAGTCTCTTAATTCGGACCTGTACTGTCAACAATTGCACCGTCTGTAGAATGCAATCACCCAGAAGCGGTCAGCTTTGACCAACAGGAGAGGAACCATGAGCCCTCTGGTGAAATGCAGGCCACAGACATGGATAACTACTTGCCAGAAGTCAGCAGAATTTGACTGGGAGATTTTTATGCATCCATATTATAGTTCAGACCTGTCACCAAATTTTCGCACTCTATTCCTGTCAATGGCGAATGCTTTTGCTCGTGAAAAATTCGCCTGAAGAAAAACTTGTTCGAATCAACTCTTCCAGTTTTTTGTCAATGGAAACGAAACTTTATATGAAAGCGGTATTATGAGATTGTTTTACAATGAGAGTAAATTATTGACAAAATCGAATTATTCTAACTATAGTAAAAAATTCTTCGAGAAGTCATTACTGTCCTACGGAAGCTGCTGAGATTATTTTTCATAGTTTTTTCGTTCTTTTGTAAACATAACTGTAGCTTCAGAAAGTATAGGTTTCTTCGAATCCAGTGTATAGAAAAATCGCTCATAATTCTCGTCCTGCTATATGGTGCAGAGGCTTGGACGATGACAACAACTGATGAGGCGGCGTTGCGAGTTTTCGAGGGAAAGGTTGTGCGAAAGATTTATGGTCCTTTGCGCATTGGCCACGGCGAATATCGTATTCGATGGAACGTTGAGTTGTACGAGATATACGACGACATTGACATGGTTCAGCGAATTAAAAGACAGCGGCTACGCTGGCTAGGTCATGTTGTCCGAATGGACGAAAACACTCCAGCTCTGAAAGTGTTTGACGCAGTACCCGTCCGAGAAAGCAGAGGAAAAGGAAGACCTCCGCTCCGTTGGAAGAACCAAGTGGAGAAGAACATGGCTTCGTTTGGAATATCTAATAGCCGCCACGTAGCGAAATGAAGAAACTACTGGCGCGCTGTTGTTAACTCGGCTATAATCGCGTAAGCGGTGTCTACGCCAGTGAAGAAGAAGAAGAAGTCGGTAACTGCAAGAAGAAGAAGCCAAGTAATCGGAAGTAGCTTACTTTCTTTAGTTTAGCTGCGTTTTCAAGGTTCCTTAATATGTTTAGGTTGAATACCCTATAAAGTATAAATATAAATGATCAGCATGACGAGCAGAATCGATTTAGTCATGTCTGTCTGTACATACAACACGCCCTTTTGTCATCAAGAATCTGTTCATTTGTCGAAACCGCCGATATCGTATCACTATAGGATAAAGATGATATGTAAACTTACCTAAGAAATTAATAAAAAAAACTGTATTTGACAGATATTTTCACGAATTTTATAAAAATGCTATAATATCCGAATATACATTGTGACAAGAAATCACAGGAAAATTGTAATTAAATTCCACGGATAAATGATATTTCAAACAAAAACATATTTTGCCAAACTAATAGCCCGATCTGTCAACCAGTTTGTTTACAGTAGACGCTTAAGTCCGTACTCCTCAGTAGTCCGTTGCGGTTTTTACAGTGGATAAAAATATGGAACAAAGAATTTGTCTCAAATTTTGTATTTCTAACCGCATTTTGTGTGCGGAATCGTTGCGAATGTTGGAAAAGACTCACGATGAGACAGCTTTATCAAAAACACAAAACTACGAGTGATACAAAGCCTTCAAAGACGGTCGTTCAGGACGGTCTTCGACCTGTTCAACTGAAGAAAGTATTCGAATAGTAAAGGATATGGTACTTGAATGTCGTCAGTCTAGTGTTAGGAGATGGCGAGAGCTCCACATCTCTCGCGAGTTCGTTCGAATGATTTTGGTAGATATTTTGGGTATGAAATGCGTTCTTGCTCGATCTGTCACAATAAATATGAATTTTCTTCAAAATAGGTACCGTAAACAGGTCTCCTTGGACCACATTTATGGAGAGCTCTATAACTGCCGATTAGACATGTATTGATTTGTTTATTATACAACCAAGTCAACAAACAACGGAATGGAGGCGAAAAACAAGCCGAAACCAAAAAACCACGTCAAAGCCGCACAAAAATCAAAGTTATGCTTAATGTTGTTTTCGATATTCGTGGTTTGGTGTTTCATGAATTGGTTGCGGAGGGACAGATGGTTAATAATGTGTTCTATTTGGCCATATTGAGGAGTTTACGTGGGGACATTCATCGAAAATGGGAATTGTGGAGGAACAATTCACGAATTTTACAAGATGATAATGCACCATCATATCAAACCACGATTGTAACCGAATTTAAAGTCAAAAACGCAAGGAATACTATCGATCAACCGCCGTATACACCATTCTTCATTTTTTCTTCTTCCCCAAACTGAAATTGCCACTCCGTGGAACTCATTTTCAGTCGATCGAAGAAAAAAAATAGTTGAAGGAGCAGAAGTTAGAAAGTGCTTATGAAAAGTGTTTTGAGATACTCAATCGGTGTTCGAAAATCTCAATTCAACCAAAAGTGACATAAATATAAACAACAAGTGTGTTTCAAAACACGCTCCAAACGAAAACTTGTTTATAGCAATAAATAAGGTTTTAGCGTCACAAGTTCATTAGTTAAAAAAATATATTATATAATTTTGTTTACACTACATAAATTAAATCAGCAAGCGGAAACAAGTTTGTTTCCACTTTTTTTTGTGTAGCGTACAATCAATTAACATTTTGCTTTGGCTACACCGATTTCAATTTTTCAATTAAAGAGATTTACCCAACGTTAGATATTAATCACTGTAAGCTGTATGGCAAGTCCAAACAGCCAGCCCATTATCGACGATGGCATAACAAAAACAAGCACGTATTTAAGTAAATCAAAAATAAAAAATAAAAAAAAAACAAAAACAACTTAAAGATCATTCATTAGCTTACCATGAGATTACTTAATTTCAAGCTTGGCGCCGTATCGGGCACCAACAACCCTGACGACTGCGAATGCAATGTGGATGACGACGATGCGGCCGATGATGACAGAGCGTGACCTTTGCTGCCGCCGCTACCACTGCCCGCGCTGCCACTGCGACTAATTGAATAATTGCATGGCACAGCGTCGACGTCAACGCCACCACCACCACCACCACCAACGCTATCGCCATTGCCATCACCGGCAGCGTCATCATCGATCTCGCCATCGTCAACAATGTACTGTGTTTCGGCAATTGTTGCAGCTGCCTTATCGAGATCATCATCCGTGCTGACTTCGCTGATGTCCACAGTGGCGGCAATCGTTGGCGGCGATAGTTGCAGCCAATGAGTGTTTGCCTCAGCTAAATGCTGTTGCAATGTGCTATGAAAATGTTTGCTGCTATTGTTGTTGTTGGTGTGATTATTTGTGCTGTTGCTGTGATTGTGCAATATGCTACGACCGCCAATAGCATTAGTTTGCATGCAAATGGGCGATGCTGAGGCGGAGGCGGAGGCAGATGTCGAGGCGGAATTGGAATTGGACGAGGACCATGAGCGGGATGAGGATGTTTGTACGGTTTGTGCGCGTATAACTTGTACGGCACCGTTAGCGGTGCGCTTCTGCAGCACTTCGAGCTGTTTGCGCTGTGTGTGTTGGGTGCCATTCGGCTGTGAGATGTTTTGGGAATCGGATATCTGGAATGAGCAGAGATAAAGGACAAATGTCAATGAGCATATGAGTTTTGTATGTAGGAAAGTATGTATTGGATTGTAAGGAGCGGGCTAGTTGTTGTAAATATATGAATGTATGTAAATTTAAACTTTATGCTATAACGTGATATTATAGTTTTCGAGTTGATGGTAAGAAATTTGAAAACGTCATGAATGTATGTTTGAATGCCAGCTTTTGAGAGTTGGTGCTTAGTATAGTACTAAAAAATTTCCTATATGCAATCAGTTTACACTTTACTTGTATTACGGTGCATATGTCTACTAAAATTAAATATCAGAAAATTAAAAAAAAAAATGCTAGCTATAAATCAAACTTGAAAAAGCAAATAAAATAGATTATTTACATGACAGAGGAGGTATGTGATAAGAAATATCGAAGACTGTGTAGAATTGGCCGTCGTTTTTGCACTAACTCGTAAGTCTACAATGGAACCTCTCTCCAAATCAATCTCCTAGAATTTATAGAAGGTATTTTGATGTATGTATTTCGAAAAGCATACATTTAGGGTCCTCAGACTTCACTAAATGCATCCGTCTCTTGAGTTAATTTGCACATTATTGGATTGGATTGGATTTCTTACACTTACTTGTAAGATCTACTATGGAATCTCTCTCAAAATTACTCTCCTACAATGTATAGCAAGCATCTTGATATATTTCGAGAAGCATACCTTTAGGGTTCTTGCATTTCAATAAATACATTCGTCACCGGAGTTAATTTGCAAATTATTAAATTTACATAAAACATTTATGACAGCTACGACATTGAATATGATTATACGTTCCTCAGTCACTGGATAACATAGGGTACAGTATAAAACCAATCGACAATCTTCTGCGTGGTATTTTCCATACCTTGTGTTTCTTCGATAGAACTTTTCTAAATTACCCTCGAAGAATTTATGAGTTTCATTTATGATTACTGATAAAAATGTGAGGTCATATAAGTGTTACGACACTTCTCGAACCCAAATAGATTTTTATGTGCACTACTTGCCTAAATATTTTCTCTGAATTGTAGAGACTCTAACGACATTACAAAAATGGAAGTTTAGAATGATTTTTTGGTTTTTTCTTTTGCTTTTACAAATGCACTATATTTGTGTGGTTTAGCACTGTATATCTCTATCTCCTTTTAACTTATCGATCGTCAATCAATCGGCCCTTATGATATAGATCCTGATATTTGTCAAAATTGCTGAAAGATTTTTAAAGCTATACAAGCATCATGACATTTCTTGAAACCAGATAGATTTTTATAAGCACTACTTTCCTTTGAATTGTCTTCAACAACCTAACATAAATAAATCTTTAGATAGATTTCTTTTATAAATGAATTAGACTATTTTAAGCGACGCAGGTCTGTCCTTTGTTGAGATTCAGGAGTACTAGAAGCAGACATAATCTCCTTTTACCTTTTTTATATCTGCCAAAGCCGCCAATATTATTCATTATTTTAAAAATTGGCGCACAGGAGAATAAAAAAATATAGATTACAGTTAGGCTGATAGTATTAGGGGCTTCAATATTTAGTCAAGACATGCACCTACTTTTTGATCTTGAAATCGCCAATCAACCAGTTTTGTTAACTGGGACCTTTTCTTAGCTTTCTAAACCTTTTCTTCACACAATGAAAAAATGAAATAAATAAAACAGCAAAGAATAATAACAGACAATTGTTGCCTACATTTAGGCCAAAAACTAATAATATAATTAGCTAAGTCAAAGACCAATTATTAATTGCAGTTACAGTAGCAAAAGGGCTAAGCAATTTATAACTCCTTAATAATATTGTTTTTTATTATTCGAAAGGTTTTAAATTTTACAAAACCCTTCAAAACAGAACCTTATTTATAATAATTTTTATACCCTGAACAGATTATATTAATTTTGTCACGAAGTTTGTAAAATCTAGAAAAAAACGTCGGAGACCCTATAAAATATATATTGGGTAGTCGAAAAAGTGTTTTTGTATTTTGTCAATAGATGTCACTGCAGTAGTATATCTCCAGTGCTAACAATCACATTGTGTCACACCATATAGTGTTGGAAAGGTTCAAGCTTCATTTAAACAAAAAAATTAAATTCGGGCAAGTTGAAAAAAAGTTACAGCTGTTCAAAAATGAGTGAAAAGAATGAAGAAATTCGCTATATTTAGAAATTTTTGTATAAAAAAGGGAAGAATGCCAGGCAAGCCACCAATGAAATTTGTGAAGTTTGCGGAGACGTTGCTGTACCAGTTCGAGTAGTAATTTCGATTTACACTGATGAAAGTTTTCCATTCTAGCGAAAAAAGGGCACAAGGTGGTTCACCAAAATGGTACATACTATATTTTTTTATTTATTTATTTTCATTGTTATAAAAAAAAGTTAAAATTTGATTTTCGACTACCCAGTATATATGTATATGTATAAATGATCATCATGTCGAGTTGAGTCGATTTAGCCATGTTCATCTGTCAGTCTGTATTTTTGAGATATCAATCTGAAATTATGCAAACGTCCTTTCCTTTTTAAGGACCTGCTTATTTGTCGGAACCGCTGATAGCTTCCATACAAACTGAACGATCGGAGTCAAGTACTTGTATGGAAAACTTTTTGATTTGACAACATATCTTCACGAAATGAGGCAGATATAATTTTTTAGGGGAACACTAATATATAAAAAGAAATTTTCCAGATCGGATTACTATATCATATAGCTGCCATACAAACTGTCCATCAAAATGAAATTCTTGTATGAAAAAGGTTTTTATTTGTGTTTGATATTATAGCTGCCATGCAGCGTAAGTAAAGGTTTTCCTTTTTTTTATTGGAAAGGCTAAAAGCTTTACAAGATTCGTCAAAATCGTATTCTATTGAAATTTTTGATGTCTCAATTTATTGCTACATCTATGAAGATTTGTCGCTTGATTACATTATTTTATGTGAGAAGTTTTTGTTGGATAGTTATTGACAGCTTTCAATTCACTTAAATGCTTTTATGGCAAATATTTATGCATATCATATTTATAGGCCGGAGCGCTACAACTTTCAGATTTATCAAACTTTTAACTGTTCAAAATTTTTTTATACTTTTATGCTTGCATATTTTTGTTTAATTTCGAAATGAAGGCGACCAATTATTTGTATATTTATACACAAATTCTACCTTCTCTTACCGCTTTATGTTTTTACATAGAGTATTTTTTTCACTTTTGCAAAGGCACAATCACTTCACTCACTTTTCGGCAACACTAATCAAATTATCAGCGCAAAATATCAGCGAGAACATTTTTTAGCGCATATTCATATTTGAAAGTCATTATATTGACCATAGCCTACTTTTGTTTACCCACTCGATCAATTGAATTCGTACAACAAAAATGCTTTTTCGCATTTGCTTTTCTATAACAGTGCCACATTTCCATGTACACATGCGCACTACTCAGCGTTAAATTGACAAAGGTGTACAAAACGCTGGCGTTGAGTCATTGTGGGGTTAGAAAAAAATTATTAAAAAAAATATGTTTGTAAATAAGAAATCGGAATAATAAAAATAAAATGTTGCATGGCAAATTTTTCAATAAATTGAAAATGGCAAATAGGAAAAAAATTAAAAAAAAATAAAAATGCTGAGAAAGCTTTGAAACAAAAAAATTGAAGAAAAAAAATTTTGTTTGGAAAAATAAAAAAAAATTTAAAAAAATATAAACAATTTAAAACGATAGTGAGCAAATTTTCTAATAAAAGAAATAAGTGAAATAAAAACAAAAAAAAATGTTAAAAAATATAAAAAATTGTAAAGCGATAGTCAGCAAATTTTTTAATATTAAAAAAATGCTTTATTCTTGCAACATTTTCTATAAAAACTTTTGTTTGAATACCAGTCTCTTTTTCTAGAAAAAATGTTTGTTTGCATACAATTCTCTTTGTGTGGAACAAAACATCACCCAACCTCAATTGTCGCCGACCACTCACCCTATGAACTACAACAACAAAAAAGCGCGAGTCACACTTCTACTGCCACATTTACAGTTATTGTGTTCAATATTTTTAACATACAACTCATGGCAATAACAATAAAAATTGCGGTTTTATTTGCGCTTTTGTTTTTGGCGGAAAAAGAATTAATAAAAAAATTAAAAAAAAAATTAAAAAAAAAATTAAAATCGTAAAATCAAAAAGACAATATTTTTATACCCTGAACAGGGTACACTATATTAATTTTGTCCAATTTAGGGAAACGTCGTAGGCCCTCTAAAGTATGGTCTGTGATCAGCGTAACGAACTGAGTTGATGTTCGTCTGTCTATATATTGAGGCGCCAGCCTCAAATATCGCCCTGAAATTTTGCACATGTTCTTTTCTCTCAAAGAAGATGCTGATTTGTCGGAACCGCCGATATCGGGTCATTTTAGTATATAGCTGCCATGCAAACGGGCTGATTAGAAACCAGGCCTTGTATGGAAAGCATTTTTATTTGACGAGATATCTTCACGAAATTCGGAATGGGTTATTGTCTAATACAATGGACCATTCCATGAAGAAATTGTTCAGATTGGATCTTTATAAAATATAGCTGTCATACAAACTGATCGATCAAAATCCAGTCTTTGTATGAAAAGCATTTTTATTTGACGAGGTATCCTCATGAAATTTGGCACGGATTATTATTTAAGACAACGAAATAATCTCTGAAGAAATCGTTTAAATCGGACAACTGTAGCATATAGCTGCCATACAAACGGACCGATCAGAATCAAGTGTTTGTATGGAAAGCATTGTTATTTGACGATATATCTTTACGAAATTTGGCAGGGATCATTATCCAAACCAACGGTACATTTTCCGAAGATATCATTTGGATCGAATCTTTATAGCATATAGTTGCCATACAAACTGAACCATCCAACTAAGGTCTTCTTAAGGAAAACATTTTTATTTACCAAGATATCTTCACGAAATTTGGCATGCATTATTATTTAAAGTAACGGTATATTCTTCGAAGAAATTGTTCAGATCGGATCACTATAGCCCATAGCTGCCATACAAACTGAACGATCCAACTCAAAGCCTTGTATGAAAAACTTTATTTTATTTGTAAAGGGTATTATGGCTTCGATGTAGCCAAAGTTAACGTTGTTGTTTTTCTAGTTCCTACAAAAACAATAACACTTATTATTTTTGTTTCCCCAGATTTCCATATTCTTGTTTCTGTAAAATATAATAATATTTGTTATTGTTGTTTTAATATATTTCCATTTTGTTCGCGAATGTTTGTAGCGCAATTTTGCACTTTGACCGCCGTCAGTGCCACAATTTACCGCCAACGCCTGCAACACGCCATGCCACTTGGTCGGTCTCGTAGCGTCAGCTGCTGCATGACAAGCGATCAGCTGTGTGGCGCAACGGTAATAAAGTAAACGCTATGCACGCGTATTTATTTTATATTCCAAACGCCAATCAAATGGGTAGTGAAGTGCAGCTTTGCATGGCATAAATCTACAACAACAACAATAACAAGCATAAGTATGCGCCATAGCACAACTACTATCTACAACAACAGCACAAAGCACTGTTAGCGCAGCCATGACGCTTTGGCTTGGTGACTTGACTCTTAACCTGTCTATTTTGGCCGCTGGTCGCTTTGACTTCGGCTTTGACTGCGTTTTTGGCTTGTGCTGTGCGCTCGTAAATCTTTTGTGGCCAATCAATTTTCGTTTATCAGGTTGCAAGTGCCAATGTGGCACGACTTTTTGTGCGCACTTAAATATTGCTAAGCGCACACAAACACACCGTTTGTATGTAAATAAGTTAGGTGTATGATTTTTATTCAATTTTTTTTTATTTTATTTTATGTTTTATTATTTGTAATTTAATTCTCGCCTTGTCCGAATTTGTTGCGAAGTTGCGTTGCCAATCGCTTGACCGACCATCGCTGTGCGTTTTTATTACTGTAAATTATTGCAGTCTTTCGAAAATGATAAATTGTTTGGCACATTAAAGTTGTGAAGGTGCCAGCTAGGCGCCAGTTCGTACAAAACGTCGTTGTGGATTATGTCTAATCCAGTGCCACGTGCCACACAAAGGCGTGCATCGATTGCTCGCGTAGAGGTCAACGAACAAAGAAGCTTGTATGACCTGAAGGAGTTACTGTGCAAAGATTTTTCGTCGAGATTAGCTTAGATTTCGATTGCAATAAGTTTTCGAAGTCATAAGCCAATGCAAGCAATTGTATATAAATACATACGTACAATTTCAGTTTCGAAATAAATAAATATGTAAGAAATAAAAAAAAAAAAATTTTAATAAATTCGCGAATTGGATAAACAATACGATTATAATGGCATAAGATTGATTGTCATCCGATTTTACTAAGTTCAGAGAGCGTCAATGAAACGACTCAGCAGCAATAATTATATTATGTACTTTTAAGAGATTTTTAGTGACTCAGAATAGTGAAGTAAATAATAATTGAATTTAATACAAATTATTGTTCAATTAAAGATTAAAAAAAAGTGAAAAAACGTTTATGAAAAATATTTAGAAAAAAATTATAAACTTATTTAAAAAAAAATTTTAAAATTTTGAAAAAATAGGTATATTTTTGTTTTTATTAGTGAAATAATTTTGCTAATGTCGAAAATATGTTTTGAAAAAAATTAAATTACCATAATTATATTACTTTTAAAAGTTTTTTTTAAAAACTCAGCACATTAAAGTAATTAAAATTAAAAGAAAAACTAATACAGGTAAACAATAATAAAATGATTAAATATTAGGAAAAAAGTTTTGAAGAAAAAAATTTAATAATTTTTGAAAAAATTTAACAAATTTAGTGATGTTAAATTTGTTAAATTGCCGTTCAAAAGCTTTAATTATTTTTTGTTTATAAACTAATGCCTACATTTATGCTGATGTCAAAATTTGTACGTTATTTTCACCGAGATTAGCAAGTAGTGTTAACCAAGCAGACACTAAAATTAATATTGAGAAAAAATTATAAAACGAAAATTAAAAAAAAAAACAAAATTAAAAGTAAATTAAATTTGAAAAATTTAAAAAAACAGGTAAAAAAAACTCAAAATAAATTTTAAAAAAAAAAATTTAACAACATATGTAACATCAGGTTGTCGTCCAAAAACTAAAATAAATTTTGGCTGATGTAGAAATTTGTTTCGTTATTTTGCTCGAGCTAAGCAGGTGGTATTAATGAAGTAGACACTCAAACAATATTAAGAAAAAGTTATTAAATAAGAATATAAAAAACAAAAAATAAATTTGAAAAAAATGAAAAAAAAAAAATTTTTTTGGAAGAAAAAATTTTGTAAATAAGTGTTGAAAAAATAATTTTGAAAAAAAATGTTTACATCAAATTTTACATGAGTTTTTCGTCCAAGAACTATGCATATTTCTTTGTTTATAAACAAATGCCTATATGTGGGCTGATGTCGAAATATGTACTTAAATTAGAGTGATTCAAAAAAAAAATTTTTTTTTTTTTCGTTTCGTACTTGTAAAAATAGGTTCTGAGACACCTCTAAGAAAGCCTCTCCAAACATGAGTTTTTAATTGTAACGGGAAGGTCCTCCTACATAGAGTTTTCTATTTTTTCTTATTATCAGATTAAAAAATTTATATCTCGCTTCCAACTATTTGAAAAAATATCTTGTTCCTTGGATATTGTAGGAAATTGAATGCTCTACAAAAAAGGTTGATTATGATTTTTTCGTAAACCCAACCGTTTAAAAGATATTAACGGTTGAAGTTTGATTATTTTTGGGAAAATTTTTTATTTCTTATGAATTTTATCATGGTAGACCTTTTTTGTAGAGCATTCAATTTCCCACAAAATCTATGAAACAAGATATTTTTTCAAGTAGTTGGAAGCGAGATATAAATTTTTCAATCTGATAATAAGAAAAAATTTTTTTTTTGTATCACTCTAATGTAAATGTTTCTTATTTTGACTGAGCTTAACAAATTGCATTAACGATGTAAATACTTAAAAGATATAAAGAAAAATAATTTTTAATAAAAAATTTTAAAAGAGATTGAAAGAAAAAAGTAAAAAAAAATTAAGTTTTGTAAAAAAAATATAAAAAAAAAATTGAAAACAGATGTTTAAAACAATAATTTAAAATAAAATTGGAAATTTTGAAAAATAAATCGAAAAACAAATTTGAAAATAAAAATTTTGAAAAAATTAAAAAAACAAAATTTGGAAAAAAATTTAAAAAAATACATCTGTGTTTTGTCTAAAACGAGGCGTGTTTCCTCGTTTATAAAATAATGCCTACATTTGAGTTGACTTCGGAATATACAAGGTTAATTATGGAAACTGTCCGAACCAAAAGTTCTTCCGAATTTCTGGGGAAAAATTAAAAGAAGACAACAAAGAATGAAGACGTTCAGTTAAAATAGATTATGTGATGGAAATCACAACGTCTAAAATCAATAAATATAATATGCAGTGTCTAACGAATGACATCACTACAAAAATTTTCTCAGTAACTTAATGGATATAGATTTAATAATTATTTTTTTTTCAACTAAATACTATATATGTACATACGCTTTAGGCAGTGTTTTGAACAAAAAAGTTAACATCATATTGCTGCACAAAAAGTAGGCATAGGCATCGTGAAGTCATAGAAAACTTGCCTCATGCGAGTCGCACATCCAAGTCTGATGATGATAATGAAACGGTTAAAGAAACTGTGCTTTACAATAATCGTATTGGCGTCAGAGGATCTCAGTATCACTTAAGGATCGACTCAACTCACGACTTTCGGTTAAAGTTTTGAGGAGGAAGCTTGACTTGTTTGGGTGGGTATCAATACTAGAACCGCATCAAAAGACTTGAATCATTTGCAAATACGCTGTAAAGTATCGTATTGATCGCAAAAGAGACCAACGTAGAGCAGACCCCACATCAAGCCAACTCATCATTACCGGTGATAAAGCGTGGGTCTATGAGTATGACGTCGAAACTGTTTACCAATGAATCGAATGGGGCAACACAAATAAGCCGAGAGTGAAAAATACATAATTTGCTAAAGATGCTTATATATAACAAGTGTATGGAAAATAGTCTTGCTTGTATTGACTCTGAAAGCTCCGACTTGGCACATTCTACGTCGAGTACTTAAATCGAATGCGTACAAAATACAGCTTGTGCAAGAACTAAAGCCGATCGACCTTCCCAAGCGACATTGCTTTCCTTTATACACTCTTGAAAAGTTCCAAGAAGATCCGACGTTTCGAGCCAAATTTTGTTCAGCCCATTTCTGGCTCAATGGGTATGTAAATATGTAAACAAGCAAAATTACCGCATTTGGGACGAAGAGCAACCTGAAGAAATCCAAGAGCTGCCATTTCGTCCAGAAAAAAGAACGGTATGGTGTGGTTCATACTTCTTCAAAATGATGGCGCTGAGAAGATAACCGTCAATGGTGACTGTTATTGCGCCATGATAACCGACTATTTGACGTCTGAAATCGAAGCTCATAATCTCATCGTCAATTGGTTTCAACAGGACGACACCACTTCCCACACGTCAATGATTTTATTGCATGAACACTTCGAAGAGCAGATAATTTCACATTTTGGGCCGGTATATAGATCACCGAGATCGTTTGATATCACGACGTTAGACTTTTTCCTTTGAGAAAATGTAAAGTCTAAAGTCAATGCGGACAATGCCGCTTCGATTCCGGCCTTGGAGCAAGACATCACGCGCCAATAACCAGTCAAAATGCTCGAACGGGTTATCGAAAATTTTAACGGGTGGGCGAAAGAATGTTCTTTCGAATAATAATTGAAATAGATAACCCCTTAATTTGTGTAAATTAAAAAAAACTAAACATAAACATACTATTGAAGCTAAATCCTGCATATACATATGTAGTTTCGAAATAAATGGCTTCGAACTGAGAATATATTACCTAATTCCCCTGAAGAAGAAATGCTAATAAGATAATAACGTAAACAGATATGCATATATTAAGAATAAATAACATATATTCACAATTATTTTATTTTTTAGAGCATAACAGTCCATTCACTCCACATAATCACCATTTCCATATTACATATATAGTACAAGCATGCAAATTTCTTTTACAAAAAACCTTTTCGTGCACTTATTACAACAAAAACACAACCTTCTAAATTTCTCTGCTGCTCTTCATTTAGCAAATACAAATTTACATATGTTTATAGCTTAACACATAACGACTTGACTTTGAACTGAACTTCATTCAGCTGAGCGGCAGTCAGTCATGCAAAACTAAACTAAACTACATACAGACATGAGTACAACAAAAAAAAAAAATGAATTAACAAAAAAAACTTAGAGACGATGCTAGCGACCTCTTTTCAATGCATATCTGTTTACTATATTTATGTGTGTATGGAAATGTGCAAAGGCATATCTAGTAACTTGTGTATTTATAGGTTTAGGTGTGCAGCTGCATAAACACTTACTTTTCAACGCTCCAATGGCATTGTAGTTAGGTATGCTCTACCGGCACAGAATATTCAATGTCTAGATCATTCACATTACTTGTGTATGTATGTATGCAAACTGGGCTAGAATATTTACCGTTAATAATTAAAAATATGAAGGCATTACCTACAGTTATGTGGTGATGGGAAAACAAAGAAAGAGATGAGTTTTCCAAAAAAAATTGTTTTTGTAATATTTTTGTTTTTTTTTTTTATGTAAATATATCTATTTTGGGAATGACAGTAAATAGTTATTATCTTTCTTTGGTATACTTTATAACATTATTATACATATTATTTTAGTTTTAAGTAAAAGGCCAGAGTGGAGCAATAGACAAGATGCGTTGCAATTTAAAAAATTGCAAAATGGTAACAAAAAAGCTAAAAATTGGTTGGTTGAATTGGTGAAAGTAAAAGTCGAAAGATCGCCTGATCAGAAACTCCTAATTGGATCCCAACTAAGCACCGTTCAATAACTCGCTGAATTTTATAAATTTTCAAAGTCTGTTTTTGAAGCTCTCGATGACATAGAAACTTTCTAGTCTCAACCGCTTAAAGTAATAATATTTGCAAAGGTAATGTGCTAAGGTTTCAGGATATTCTGCGAATTTTCCTGATACAGCCAATATCATTGTAGTAAATCTTTACGATTTTTGAGTTAATAATGACTTCTACTATAGAACCTTCCTATGGTCTAACCAAATACACTACCCTAAAGTAATTTTGCGATATGTCTATTATTGGCAGTATTCTAAGTTCTTCGGTGTTTCTATAATTAAGCTCACTAGCCTTCTTTTGTTAAACATTCAACCTCAATTTGAATTAGACTTGCATTCATTTATTTTGAAGCTACCTTTTACGTAAAATGATTGTGACAGAAAAATACTTATCTTTAGTTGATTCCACGTTTGACTCATCAATGGACATGTAGTTTTCCTTATCCATATTATCGATTGTGGACTTATTGGTAGATGTTAGGGGAACGAATAGACTGTTTTTATATACCTAAAATATTTTTATACTCTCGCAACAATGTTGCTAAGGAGAGTATTATAGTTTTGTTCACATAATGGTTATTTGTAAGTCCTAAAACTAAAAGAGTCAGATATAGGGTTATATATACCAAAGTGATCAGGGTGACGAGTAGAGTCGAAATCCGGATGTCTATCTGTCCGTCCGTGCAAGCTGTAACTTGAGTAAAAATTGAGATATCATGATGAAACTTGGTACACGTATTCCTTGGCTCTATAAGAAGGTTAAGTTCGAAAATGGGCAAAATCGGCTCACTGCCACGCCCACAAAATGGCGGAAACCGAAAACCTATAAAGTGTCATAACTAAGCCATAAATAAAGATATTAAAGTGAAATTTGGCACAAAGGATCGCATAAGGGAGGGGCATATTTGGACGTAATTTTTTTGGAAAAGTGGGCGTGGCCCTGCCCCTACTAAGTTGTTTGTACATATCTCGGAAACTACTATAGCTATGTCAACCAAACTCTACAGAGTCGTTTTCTTCAGGCATTTCCATATACAGTTCAAAAATGGAAGAAATCGGATATTAACGACGCCCACCTCCCATACAAAGGTTATGTTGAAAATCACTAAAAGTGCGTTAACGGACTAACAAAAAACCTCAGAAACACTAAATTTTACGAAAGAAATTGCAGAAGGAAGTTGCACCCAGGCTTTTTTGAAAAATTGAAAGTGAGCGTGGCCTCGCCCACTTATGGACCAAAAACCATATCTCAGGAACTACTCGACCGATTTCAATGAAATTCGGTATATAATATTTTCTTAACACCTTGATAACATGTACGAAATATGGGTGAAATCGGTTCATAACCACGCCTTCTTCCAATATAACGCTATTTTGAATTCCATCTGATGCCTTCTCTGTATAATACGAGTATATACATTAGGAACCAATGATGATAGCGGAATAAAATTTAAAAAAAATACGGTATTTGAAAGATATGTAAATGACGTATAATGAAATCTCGATTATCACTTTATCATGCGAGAGTATAAAATGTTCGGTGACACCCGAACTTAGCCCTTCCTTACTTGTTATTTATTAAAAAATTGCATATCTCTGAGTACTGTTCCCTAACTAAGTATGATACCGCATCCATAGTGCCGCTGAGCCTTAGTTCAATGTCTCGAAGCTTTGATACAGCAGGATGCGCAGCTTCAAGCTTCTTTTGCTTTATTATTGGTCGGTCGAAGATAATGATCTCCAGAGCGGGGAATCACACATGTATCTCAGATCGAATCCGAATTCGGTAAGTGACATTCTACTAATACTTCTATGTTACGATGTGAAACTGCGTGAAAGCGGACTACAAGCACGCCTCCTTCCGATATAGCGTAATTTTAAATTTCATTTGATTCTTTCACTTTCTTTTGTGCACAAATCAGAAAGCAATTAATATAATGGGTTAAAGGTTTGCACGAAAAATGCCTTTGAAGTATACCGCCTTTTGGCCAAAACAAAATTGTAGAATTGGAACCAAAACTATTCGAGTCCCTGGGTACCAAATGTAGATCACAGAGTCTATAGTTTTTTATCGAAAATATTGGTCAATGTGTGAGATATATAATTGCATTTTAGAGAGAAATCTTACCTGATACTTATAGTATCCTAGCATCTCTGTGTATAAAAAATCGGTTGATAATGGGTTTACAACTAATATAAAGATTTTTGAACTTCTGGCGGACTTTATAGCGCATATAACGGCCGAGAGGTATCTTATTTAAATTGAGAGAGTTTGTGTTTTATAATAACGGTACATTTTTGGGCTTGGAATGAATAAAATCGGGTGAAAACTTGCCCAAGTCTCCATATAACCAACAACTTAGTTTTGCCATACTTGTTTTTATAAACAAATGTATAAGGCAATATTAACAATTTACAAAGGCCGTCATATCGTGGGAATGTTTTTTGTAATCCATCGTCAAAAATCGTACCGAACTTTGAAGCTTAAAGATAGACGCCTTCTGCAAAAGTACAATGGAGCATAATCCGATTTTTTTTTTTGGGCGACAACTAACATTACACATCTATATTTATGTATTTTACGTTTATAATGACCTTCTCAATGCCCTATGTGTCCTAAGCTCTGGATCTATAAACAATTTCTTTAAAAAAGTTTTGACTTAAGCTACATTTTAGTGATAAGTAATACGGGTAAGCTGATGGAAAAGTGTGAATAAGTCTTAATTCATCGTCCATAGATGCCGCCATAGAAGGGAATATTCTGTAGATGGGCCGAGAGTTATGTGTCTTCTCTATAACTTCAGAATGATTTCTCAACAAAAATTTTTTTGCTGCTTCTGTAAATCAGATTTTCATGAAAAACCATCTACCAGCAAATAATAAAATCAATGCAAGCAAAATTTATTTACTTCTTCACAAAAATTTACAAGTCTTTTCTCAGCTTAACTACTTCATTGCCTTTTGCCTTTTCACATATGCAGCTCATGTTACCACAGTCAGTTTCACATATATTTATTTCACAAAATACTCAAATCTCAAGACGGCTTTATCACGTTGGTTTGCCCGTCGCCTTTGCACTTTAACAGTACTTCACAATGCTTCTTCTTCATTTTGGCGAACATCACACACGTTGAAGCTGCAATATATTGTACCTGCAGACCGCAAGTGGCGCGAGTTGATGGCGTTGATGCGAATAGCTGGTCATTGTTGACACTGAGCACATAATATATGCAGCATGCGAAGCTAAGCAACTCTATTGAATTGCGAGACAACATCGATTTGGCAGTTGGCAAGTTCGCGATGTAACCTTTAACTTGACTTTGTGGCAGACGGACTGTGAGGAATGCACACATAAGTATTTTTGTTTGATTTTTTCTTGTTTTTTTCTTTTGTATTGAATGATTATATTTGTGAATGTATTGGAGATTGATTTTTTGTGTATTTACATTTTTTTATTTATTTTTTTTTAAATAAAATTAAAAATATATTCAAGCAGAATGGTATAAAATCAAAATTATATACAAAAGGAATATTATGTATTTTTATTTTATTTTATATCTCACAACTCCAGTCTCTATTTTAAGTAATTAATTTTCAATTCCATTCACTTTCATTTCACATGTTTTATCATATTTGCTCTTATTTGTTCAGAATCGAAAGACTTAAGCGTCAAACTTGTTTTTAAGTTTGCTATAATATTGATATGAATGTGTATTGGCAGATAATTCATTTTAAGTTGCATTTGGTAGATTTTTCAATATATTAAAAGCACATCTTCGTACACATATATAGACATTTGTAAATATTCATATAAAAACACATACATATATGTACATAAATATGTTCACTTCGCAAATATCATAAAAATTAGTACAAATTAAATTCAGACAGATTTATAGCATCGATTTGTTTTATGACAGAATTTTGCTAAAATTTAGAAGTGACACTTAGACTTATATAACAAAAATAATTTTTTGTCATATTAAAAAAAAAAAACTAATTGCACCTAATGCGTTGCAGTATTTTGAGTCACGGCGCGCAAATAAAAGTAAATATCGATCAAAATAAATTAAATTTAACATTAATTCATTTAGAGCCATTTTAACGTTTCTGAAAGTAGAATATCATTTTTTATATTGCTACATATACTTGTATTTTTTTACTCGTAGCATATCGAATACTGTGGGCAAAAAATAGAAAGACTTTTTTAATTATAATATTTTTTCTAGGTTTGTATGATTGCCAGCGTCAAATGTCCCATCAAAACAATCATTATTGTTAAGTATACGCTTGTCTCTCTGAAGTACCTAAAGTGCATCCAGCGGCTTTTACGATGAGTGAAATTATTAAATAAAGAAGTTCCAGCAAATTTTGTGTTCGGAATCAAATTGTTGGTGCCAAAGGCCTTCAGTGATAATTGTTTATCGCGTGCAAGCATTTTTGATTGATACAAATTATTCAACGAGCGTCGAGAACGCGTTGACAATGAACCATGTCTGGAACAACCATCAACATCAACTGATGATCAACACGTCAATAAAATTACGGAACTAGCACTTAAGGATCGACAATTAATAGTCAAAGATCTTATTGGCATCGTTTGGATATCGGAAATATCAGTGAAAACCATTTTTAAAGATTATTTGGGTCTAAGAAAACTGAGAGCACGGTTCACTCCAAAATCCCAAAATTTTTTGAAAAGCAGAGTCGCGTTAATGTCTCTGTAGCAATGCTTTTCAACTAGCTGGATGTCATGAAACTGGCGATGAGTCTTGGATTTGTGTTTTCGACCCGGAAACAGACGATCAATCGGCCGAATACCGTGACTAAGATGAGCCGAAGTCGAAGAAACCACGTCAAAGCAGGTAGAAAATGAAAATTATGTTGACAGTTTTCTTCAATTATCAAGGTGAGGTGCACTCCGAATTCTTTTTGACTGGCCAAACTGTCAAGAACGAATACTACTTGAGTTTTATGAGTAATTTACGTGAAGATTTTCATAAAAAGATGTCGAAATTATTCGAAATTATTGGGCGACAACTCTTGGTTTTTGAACTACGTGCATTAATCATATCTTCATCGTCGTATACTGCATTGATTTTTCGTGAGCTTTTCGTCAAATTTGCAACCAGTATCGCACCTCAATCACCGCATTTGCCTGGGTTAACTCCCTGTTACTCCCGACTATTCAGAAAACCCAAACGAACCCTGCGAGGAATTCGTTTTGAGTCAATTGAAGATATTAAACGTGTATCGCATTGCAGGTTATTCCAAAAATTGATTTTAATAACTGTTTCCTGGATTGGAAAAAGCGTTGGCCAAGAGGGATTACTTTCATGAGGGCGAGAGAGATTTTGAAGAATAAAGTAAGAATTTAAAAATTATGAACATAATTTTACTATTTTTTGCCCACAGTATATCTAGTGTCATTAGTTTATAAACTTCATATCACGTGAGTTTGAAATAATTTTGAAAGTAAACTTCTGCAAGCATAATGGAGGCATCTACAAAGCTAACTAATTGGGAAGGAAGGCCACTTAGGCCTCGTTGTCGTTGGAGTGAAAACCGGTGAGAAATAATCTGTCCTACTGCTAGTTACTATTAGACAGCTAGCCCTGGCGACAGCTTACTAAGTAAGAGTGAGTTCGCAAGATTCTTTTGACCCAAAGCAGCTGAGAGTATATACGAAAAGTCGATTCGGCGCCGTTCGCAGCAACTTGGGCGGAAAAATGGACACTGCAGAGCAAATAATTTCACTTTTCGGCCACCAAGATCGTGTGATATCACACCGTTAGACTTTTTCCTGTGGGGATAAGTAAAATCTAAAGTATATGCGAACAATACCGCTTCAATTCAGGCCTTAGAGCAAAACTTTACGCTTGTCATTCGCCAGTTACCAGTCGAAATGCTCGAACAAGTCATAAAAAATTGGACTCAACAGATGGACCATTTGAGTCGTAGCCGCGGCCAAGATTTGAAAGAGATAATCTTCAAAAAATAAATGCCAAGATTCCTTGATAATAAACATTCCTAATTAAATTTGAAATTACTACTATGTTCTGAAAGGTAATTGCTAAAATTATCTATACTAAACTGAGCAAAAGAAATGGGTCTGACAGTCATAACTTTGAAGTTGTAGATAATTTCGTCTATCTTGGAACCAGCGTAAACACCACCAACAATGTCAGCCGAGAAATCCAACGCAGAATAACTTTTGCCAACAGGTGTTACTTCGGGCTGAGTAGGCAATTGAGAAGCAAAGTCCTCTCTCGACAAACAAAAACCAAACTCTATGAGTCACTCATAATTCCCGTCCTGCAATATGGTGCAGAGTCTTGGACGATGTCAACAACGGATGAGTTGACATTGCGCGTTTTCGAGAGAAAAGTTCTGCGAAAGATTTATGGCCCTTTGCGCGTTAGCCACGGCGAATACCGCATTCGATGGAACGATGAGCTGTACGAGATATACGATGACATCGACATAGTTCAGCGAATTAAAAGACAGCGGCTACGCTGGCTAGGTCATGTTGTCCGGATGGACGAAAACACTCCAGCTTTGAAAGTATTCTACGCATTACCCGCCGGGGGAAGCAGAGGAAAAGGAAGACCTCCACTCCGTTGGAAGGACCAGGTGGTGAAGGACCTGGCTTCGCTTGGAATATCCAATTGGCGCCACGTAGCGAAAAGAAGAAACGACTGGCGCGCTGTTATTAACTCGGCTGTAATCGCGTAAGCGGTGTCTACGCCAATTAAGAAGAAGAAACTGATATACTATGGGTTTTAGGTAAGAAATTATTTCCAATTTGGTTCCAATATTATTCAAAGCACTCACGGTAACGATTGTGGGAACTTATGCAAAACGTAAATATGCGGAATAAGTATTCGTAAAAATTTCTTAGATTACTTCTCCTTAAGTTTGTACGTGACTAGTCACGATTAATTAGGACCCCTATACTAATTATATTTTTTATTATTATTTCTACACCCTTTGTTTAATTTCAAAGCAATTTAACTGCTTTTAATTCATTTACGCGCTGAAAAGGTTGATGTGAAAAATATTTACAATTTAGGAGCATTTATTTAATTTTCTATATAATTTCCTGACATGCCAAGAAAATAGAAAACTATTTAAATTGCGAGTTAAATGCAAGAAACAAATAAATAAGTAAAAAAAAAATAATTGAAATACTACGTAAAATAACTGAGAAAATTAAAAGCAGACTTCCCTAAGTGAATTTCGCTTAAAGGAAATAAAAACAAAGCAACTTGAATTCTCTTTTGCAAAGCGACAAATAAATTTCGCCAACGCGAATTTGTTTTGCCATTTTCTTTGTTATAGAAAGTGAACGATTTACACGATTTTCCATTTTCACACACAATACTTTGGCTTCGACTAATGCTTTCTGCATAAACGCTCAAATAAGTGAAGCATTTCTGCCAAGCCACACAAACATACACACACACACATTGCTATAATGGCTGGTAGGCCAATAGATGTTGCACCGGAATCGCTAAGGTTGAAAGAGAAATTGTTGCAGTCTAATCAACCACCGCCGCCGCCGCCATCGCCACCAACATAGCCACAACAGCAATGGACGACATTAGTGCACTCACCAACGGCGCAACGGCATACCACAAGCAACCAACGGTGCACCAACATTGTTGCAGTTTTTCCAATGCCATTTCATTGTAAACGTTGAAATTTCTATTGTTGCTCTAATGTTGTTTTCTTTCTTTTAATGCGCTGCATTTTTGTTGTTGCTCTTGCTTGCCACATTATTTTGTTACGCTTTAGTTTGCCACAAGCGACAAAACTTGGCTGTAATGTTGTTGCTGCTTTTAGTCTGTAACTTCATACTGAAAAATGTGGCTTTGAGCAATGCGCGCTTTATAACTGTTTTAGCAACAACCACAACAACAACAGCAAGCAACGCTACACAAATAATAAATATCTCGAAGCTGCCTGGCTGGCTAGTTTGGCTCCCAGCCCAGCTAAATAGCTAACTGGCTGCTGCAAGCTGAAGATTCAGACTATTTTTGGGTTAGTAGGTTGCGTGCGGCGCACAATGTGTTGTTGCTGTTGTTGGTGTCTGCTGGCCTTTTGCAATCGCTGCGCATGCATTGATTGTGCTTTTGTGCTACTTGTATCCAGCTGTGAATGCGACTGCGCTGCGCGCCGATTCCAACTCTGACATTTGTAACTGACCGACTGACTCCTTGATTGGCGCGATGACTGCCAAATGGCAGTAAGATGAATTTTGGGTTTAGTTTGAGGTGGCTGATTTTGGTTGATTTTATATACTTGCGGATTTAAAAAAATTTTATTATATTTTGGCATCTTCTCCGGAAATTTGAAGTGGTTCCAGCAAATAGTATATTGTAATCTGCATTTCTAAAAACCTTTCTCTCTTTCCTTGTTATATTGGTAGTCGAAAAAGTAAATTCGTATTTTGTCAATAGATGTCAGCAGTCGTATATCTGCAGTATACTCCATGTGTCACACCATATAGTGTTGGAAAAGTGAAATTTTCAGCTTTATTTGACAAAAAAAAAAAATTAAATTCAGGGAGATTGAAAAAAGTTACAGCTGCTCAAAGATAAGTGAAAATAATGAAGAAATTCGCTATATTTTGATTTTTTTATATAAAAAAGAGACGAATGCAATGTAAGCCACCAATAAAATTTGTGAAGTTTACGGAGAGGATGCTGTATGAGTTCGTGTAGCACAGCAATGGTTCGCTCGCTTTTGTTCTGTAAATTTCGAAATTTTGATTTACACTTGTGGTATAATGCCTCTAGCGGAAAAATTAGCAAAAAGTGGTCGTCTAAAATGGTATGGTACATATTTGTTTTTTTTTATTTATTAGTATAAATATAAAAAAATAAGTTAAAATTTAGTTAGAAATACAAAAATACTTTTTCGACTTGCAATATTTGTCTGGTAACATTTGAAGGAAGGAGAATTTTGATAGTACATAATTGAAATTTTTTAAGCCACGACTTTTTTGAAAGCAATTTGTTCTAGCTAGTTCTGCGTTCATCACCCACACTCCTCATTGGCAATCATAGTTTTTATTTTGTTTTTAGATTTGATGTAGTTTTAAGTAGAAAAATCTTCCTCACTGACAAACTGCTTTTTCCAAAAGTGCTCCTGGAGCTTGGTAATATGATCAAGAGAGAGCGCTTTTCCGAGAAAAGTAGCATTTTGGCATTTTTTTAACTATTTTGATGTCGTAAAACAAGAGTAAAAATGGCAGTTTTTAGAAAACCCAAGCCTACACCTCAGTTTTTCAAAATTCTCAAAACTTTGTACTATGCTCTGGATAAAAAAAAAATACTTTTTTCATTTCAAATATGAATAATAATATAATAATTTTATTTTGTAGTTTAATAATACCTCTTACTATATAGGCAAAACTTCGGATGAGATCGGTTTTTATTATCCCATATTAAAAGTGGAAAAAAATTACCTTTATGACGGTACTAGTGGTATCACCCTTAAAGCAGCGCGGCGTTAGGGGCTATTTAGTGATTACGAGTTTAAGAACTTGAAATTAAATTCCTATCTCTTTAACAATATTCCTTAGTATCATCCTAAATGTAGGCAACTTTTTGATGTTAAAATCTTTCTGAAATAATTTTTTGCCTACAATTAGGCGCATTTGTTCGACACTTCCTTCCCTTGAAACCGAAATTACAAATACTGAAAGAAACGTATGGCTATACTTCTTCTCTGACTCTTTTCTGGTTGCAAGCAATATTAATGGTTTTGTCTTCAGCGAATGGTCTTACTAGAATGAGAATTTTAAATTAATTTAAATTTGCAGGTTCATCTGCTGCTACTGGTTGGATATTTGGATATCCTGAGCTTAAAAAGCAACAGTGCATACCCATTATGATGCTCTGGAAATCTCTGGGCATAGGTAATTCAGTTCGACACACAAATATAAAATTCTGTTTTATTTTGACTTATTGTAGGTTTTCTCTTTTACCCTCATTAAGTTTTTCTCCTGAAACGCATTACTTTCAATTTGAACAAAAAACCAAAAATCCGTACTTGAAATTAGTTAAACAGTAAAAATATTTATCTTAAGAGAATATATCTAGATCTTTGCGAATTACATCGTATGCTCAATCGGTGGATGTCGTAGAGGTCTATATACATATCGCGAATCATACTCTAAACCTTGCCTGCTGCCCGTGCCGTTCAGCTCTCATACGAACAAAACGATCAAAATCAAGTCTCTGTACAGAATATCTTCACAAAATTTGGACCGAATTATTGCCCATGTAAACGGTACAATACTTGAAGACATTATAGTATATGCCATAAGAAATACACATGTGTAGAGGGTATTATAAATAGCTTCAGTGCAGATGAGCGCAACATCGATGGATCTTTTGTTCGGGCTATGCTGACCATTAATAAGAAATTGCTAGCCACTCATTTGAACTTCTGTTCCTTTTGAACTTAGTGTCAATCTTGGAAGATGATAGACTTTAAGGCATAAATTGAAATCTGTGGTGTGGTTTTTAAACGAACTATTAACTGCTAAGAAATTACTAATTCTGAATTTAGTATTCGACGAGAGAACTTTGTAGAGTAACTTTAGCTCAGTTAACAGTTAGTAACGTTAGCTCTACAAAGTTCTCTGGTCGAAATTAATATGATTTTTCTATTATTTAAGAAATTTGCATAAGGAGTTAATGGAATCGTAAACATTGCCGAAGACATACATCGTGTGCTCAGTTGGGGAGTGTAATGAAAGATATCGTAATTATATAAGCAGTACTTCATTGACTTTGCTTTGATTCCCAAAAGAGCTAAAACTTAAGTTTTTCTTAAGATAATGTCAAATTTAGGCGTAGTTATCAATATTTCTAAGAGGAAGCTTGATTTTTTGTCGCTTAATATAATATTAATACAGCTTTATAATAATGCTCTTCAAAAACGATCAATTCATTATTATAAACCAATGTAACATACTCAAAAATAGTGGTGGACGTACAATTAGTCAATAATTTTGGAAGAGGAGTCTTAAGAAGAGTTAAAAAATCAATAGCAAGCTAATTTTTCAGAAGTCTCAACTTAGAGATCAAAATTAAGTCAGTCACATTATTAATTGCCTTAAAGCTAATAGCTTGTAATTAAATTTTCCTAATGACACTAACATCTCCAAACACTTTGGAAATCAAATGAATTATTTCACCCACTTCACCTTTCCCAAGAAAAAATATTATCTAAATATTCAAGTACCGTGAGACCAATAATTTAATGATTTGTTTTCCATAACCAACATATGTATATTTGTATGTATATAAGTAAGTGTGGTAGATATATAAGTGTATACACTATATATAGTAACGTGCATTAATGTAAGTCATTAGTCCAATAAAGTGTAATAAATTCTATTTAATTGAGGATGTCATCAGACACATCACATCACCACAACTATACACAGTCAAACACTTGAAGCACACC
Organism: Bactrocera tryoni; assembly: GCF_016617805.1. NCBI lineage: Eukaryota > Metazoa > Arthropoda > Insecta > Diptera > Tephritidae > Bactrocera > Bactrocera tryoni. The sequence goes on along the minus strand of NC_052500.1, from coordinate 65,962,494 downwards.
TTCATATGGTAGCAGATGTGTATTATTACTGACAATACTCTCATATATGTATATGTATACACATATATATTCTGACGCTTACATTTTCCCCCACCTTTAAAGTGACAATCACTGGTATATATTTAAAAGTGACACCTAAACTCAATCTGGCTCATTGCAATTTACGACCACGTCGATTGCACTTTTCACAGACAATTAACTACTTCCTTCGGTGAAATGTTTATGGAAAAAATATAGAATTAAATTAGATAGAGATTTTCATGTAAAAGCAGGCGATATATGTATGTGTAAAGATATAAAGTTTTAGATTTACAAGTATATACATATACATATATTGACATTTAAATTCAAAAATAACGTAACATCGCTTTTCATAAGTTTACAAGCGAAGGAAAAACGATAGTTTGAGTTCTCTGATTGTAATATTAAAACTATATTACTGCTGAAATCTCGTGAACTCCTCAAAAGCATCAAAGTGATCACAGGGAATTTCTTTCACTCACAATATATAGACATATACATACAGCTTCAGAAACAACAAAAATTAAGGAGAAACATGATACCTATGAAACCATATATATTGGCCTTCCAAAGTCTATCCGCATCACCATATTACAAAAGACCTTAATCAATTGAAGCAGAAAACTGTCAATTTCATCAATTCGGCTATTCACTGGTTGGTCTTCTTCTTCTTCCACTCTATTCAACCATGTCAACTTCTGACACTTGGCGTTACCTTTATAGTTCGCCGCTCCTGTCACTGCCACAACGAATCGCCGATTGTTTATGATGATTTCTATCTACCGCCATCGTAGACACAGCACAGGGATCATCAAGCCAATACCGACAAATCAGCGCCAATTGAGTTTACAACTTTTAACTTCTTTTCACTGGATTCGCCACAATTTAAGCAGCGAATTATCGCCGCTGCAGCCAACAAATCTATCTCCCTCGCTGCTTTTTATTTTTTAAGACATAGCGTGGAACACTTCAATTTTTTCTTTTAAATAGGCACTTGGGATTGTGATTTGAAGCTTTCTTGTAGCTTCATGAGCATATACGCGTACATGTAATGGGTGTGTTGCCAATGTGTATGTGTATGTATGTATGTGTGTGTGCTTGAAGAACATACCACAAGCTGTGCTCTGATCTTCGCCGCCACAATAAATTTCACTTATCGATTGAAGCTTCTTGTATGTTTCGGTATCTCTTCTCTGCCTTAACTAGCTGACGAAATGTCCGCTTATTGTTGCTGGCTTAGAATGTATAGTGTTTATGGGTGATGTGTTCAAATGTTACCGTTGACAGCAGCAGGAGCTCAATATTTATGCTAAATAGCTCTTAAAATGACATTGGAGTTATTTTTTGGGTAAAACCCAGTTATTTTCAAGTTCAATGATTCTCTGCATGAAATTGAAGTAATCAACGTTATTTGAGAGGATCGAGTTTTGAAAAGCGTGACGGTCAAGTGCTTTAGTTATAACTACATGGTATAGCCTGCGGCATTTTGACGGGTTTTAAAAGTAAAGATCACTTATATTTTATGTCAAAACAAACAGAATTTAAAATAAAATGTTCGTTCGTAGAAACTTTTAATACAAAAAAGTGTATTTTGTGGCGTCTTCGTAGACGTGATGATATGGATTTTGGGTTTTCATTAGAGTCTTTCTTTTTAACACAAGATTTTAAGCTTGCGAAGAGAAGAATACGTTTTTTCCTAAGTTATTTAGAAGACCTTATAATGATTTTGGTGGCAAGCAACTTCCGGTTTATAAAGGCTGTCGGTATTGTTTCGATTTATTTCGTCAGCAGCGCCAGTTATCGCCAGTTTGATTTTTTAGTTCAATATATTACTTCATGTATTGATAAATACTTCAAACGAAACGTCTTCTATTGGGTAGAGTTTCGAGACCAAATATTGCAATTTGAAAAAAATGGGAATAGAATTATGGGAATATAAACTAAATAATCTTAGTTATGATTAATGAAAATATATTTAGAGTTCAGCGGCACCTAACGGCAGGAAATAACAAGTCAAATAACTCCTAATGGACTACTATTCAGGGAATTGAGATTTAAATTCGTTCCAACATATGTTTTACTTTACTGAAAACGTGTAATGGACCGAAAATCCCAAAGTTTCTAGGTGGAACATATTGTCTCAAATTATATAAATCTATAAGTTTGAATTGTTTGCAAAAATGGCTTGTTTTTTCCGCTTTTGTAACAATATAACCACTCCATATGCTACCTGCACTGTCTCGTCTGCAGATCCCATGAGGTTTCCAATCTAATGCCGTTCGTTTGATGTTAACTTGAGGCTTACGCAACTTATGCCATTTACATTTACGACGATGGATTTCAATGCGGACAGTGTGGACAGGTTTGGTCGCAGCCCAAAGGTCAGCATCTCATTACTGGTTGTATGTATCTACAATGATAAACCTACTAAAGTTGGTACTTCTTCTAACTTGAAGATATCAATTAGCTATCTTCCTAGACTTCAAGGTTCGATTTTAAGTCTAGACAGAATAATTATTGTGTCTTCCTTTTCCAATTGGGTGTTGAAATAATCTTTTAGTGGAGTATGGGTTTGGAGTTTAAGATAACTAAGAGTGTTTCTTGAGTAATCCTTATTAACTTGAGAATATAGTAAATTTGATTTCTTAAAACATAGAATTTGCATTACATTCCACTCAGTGGTTCCTCTTCTTTTTAAAAAATATTAAGAAGAGATCTTCCTAGAGCTCAGTATTGGATTTTAAGTCTTCACAGAATATCAATGGTGTAGCCATTTTCCAATTTATAGGTATAGTAGATAATTTTTACGTGGAACAAGATGTTGGTCTCTCTCTCTCTCTCTATAAGACTACTGCTATTATCTGTTGAGTATTCTTAACTATCTTGAGAATATCGAGTTTTTATTTATAAAACTTAGCTTACACATTACAGGCTATTAGTCAATGCAGTATACCTTGTAAGTATCATCCCTTTTTTGAGAACCGCGAAAAGCCCATTTAGTCCCACACAAGGTCTAAAATACACGAAATATCTGGTAAATAGCCATTCTCATCCTTACTGGAATTCACTTCGTTGAACTGAGAATTCGTAACTAATTACATTGATTGGCTACTGACCATAAACTCAGGTTTTGAGAGATAATAAGACTTCTTTCCATGATTAATCCAAATAACTTGCTATATTATACTGAGATACCTCTCAAGTCATGCCGAGGACATTTCTTTTTATATGATTAGTTCGTAGGTAGTTGCATAGTTATTAATATAATGTAACGGTTATCTATGAGGGCCTCCTAACTTTCTGTACTGATAAAGTTGGGTCCATTTTGGTGTTCAGTACATTATGAAACGTTCGAAAGTTGAAAGTTTCTTTGAAAAGTATTGCCTATAACTGATAGGCATTGAATCTGTTACTAAGTTGCTAAATATTTGTTATTAGGCAGGCATAGAATTTTTAGTTTGTATAAAAGATAATGATTTTCTAATACTTCCTTTGCCAAACTAAAACAGATTATAGTCCTTATATAGACGATACACCCTTTCTTATGAGACGTTCGAAGCTCTCTTAAATTTGTGAACATCTACTCTGGTCAATATGTATTTAATTAATAATCCTTCAAGAAATCATCGCATGTTGATAATTTTCAGAGTGATCAGGGAAATATAACCCAAAAATTTGTTAAATAGTCTCACGAAGATAAAGAAAAGGACTTTTGACAGAATGAATTCATTGCATTCACAGCCGATATAATTCATCCATGAATCTGAAACTGAGCTTTCATCTGATCGAATTTGATTCCGACTGGAACTGCGCTTACAAACCGAATTGATAAAAACATTTATCGAGATAAATATAACTCTTTTTATATTCGTGGGAAGCTTGATAACCATATATTAGTCAGTATGTGCTTGGCAGCTGTTTCTTTACAACGCCAAAGGTTTGTTTGGCGATTTTTAACATGTAAAAAAGTTTACTTGAAAGTTTGTGTTTCCAACGGAATCTCGGATACGGAATCATACAAAATGAAAAATTGAAAAAGTGTTTTGGAATGTCTAATATATCGCGAAGACTATTGTTTTTTTCGAGTGGCACAAGTCATTCAATGATGGACAAAGTCATCGAAAACTTGTGCCATGCGTCTATTAATGACGATAACGTCATACTCGTAAAATTAAAGAAGCAATACCTGCAAATCGTGGGATGCCATCAGAGGGACAGCAGGAGATCTCAAGACGTCTTGCGGATCGACTCAACACATCTTGATGAATGTTTTAGGTATGAAGCTTGGCAATGTAGCTGAGAACAGCAGGTTAATCATGTGAATTTTTACCTGTGACAAGACGTGAGCTTAAGAATATGCCATCGAAACTGTCCAACTATCTAGCGAATCACGTTCCAAAAGGAAAAAATCACGTTAAAGTCGGTCAAAACTCAAGCTGATGCTCACAATTTGCTTTGAATGTCGTGAGAATTTCTCCATGAATACGTTCCACGGCATCAAAAGGCCACTTGGCCGTTATGAGGCAGCTATTTATGTAAATTAATTCGCCGTAAACGACCGGATTTGTGGACCATGGATTTGTCAGCACGAAGATGCAGATAGCTTTGTAGTATTATTTTGAGTGAACGATCGGCCAAACATGAAGCAAAAGTCATCGTTCAGTCATCATATTCGTCAGATTTTCTTTCTTATGAAATTTTTTCTGTTTTTAAAACTGAAATTTGCTTCGGGAAGGCGATATGAATCTATTGAATTCGAAAATAACAGCGCATGAGCTAATTGAAGCCATTAAAGAACATTCGCTGAAGAAAATTGAAATTAAGCGTTGGCTTTAAAAGAAATTTGTATTATAAAATGGGAAATGTAGGGTTTTTCTGTCAGTTCAGGTGAAATTTGATAAATTTATACTAGATAGGGCACAGAACCCACCTGGCTTAAAGTATTTCCGTCACAAAGTTCTTTACAATACATTGTAAGGGGTCATACAGCAAATCTTTTAATGATACATACTTCTGACAGATATGTAAAATATGCCGCTGCCAATTGTAGAGGTGTTGGTCCTTACCACATAGTCTAATGAAAATAGCAACAAAACCACTTAGCGGACTATTTTTTAATTAAAACTCGCAACGCCCTGCAACTGGACCAACGCAAAGGCGCGTATACATCTATGTACATGAGCATAAATAGTGAAGACAAAAATAAATAAATTAAAAATATAACAAAAACAACAAACAAATTGCGCAAAAATGCCCACAACATTTGATGAGCTGTCAGTGTTTGCCGACTTGTCAGTCAATTCTCGACAGACTGCTGAGCTGCGGCACAGCGCTGTGAGCCAAGCATTGCATGTTGTCCAACAAAAAGGGTAGCGTTGCAAGTAATCTATACATATGGTTAATATGCTATATATATGTATGTATGTATATATATTTATAGATAAATGTTGCATGAAGTATGCGTGCAACAGTCAGTCATTCGGTCATAAATTGGCTGCAAACAATGTTGCCACATGGCAGGCAACACTGCGCGCGCGCAAGCAACGCAATTAAGTGTGCGGCAGAGACTTAAAATTACATATTATAAATATATATATATATGGATATATATATGTCTACACCAACTAGCACGCATGCGTTTACGCACAGCAATCAATCAAGTGCGGCGTGCAACGCATTTCGCTTAAACAACATTTACTACCGTAATTCTAGCTAGAGATTTCAGCGTTGTCCGCTTTCATGCCACAAATACTATAATTACAAAAGCGCGCGGCATACATACTCATATATGTATATATATATTGCGGTATGATTATTTTTGTCGATGCGCACTCACCTTTCCGTAACTATTCAACGGCCCATTAATCCAACGATCGGCCTCTAAACGGCCGCTCAGCAAAGCGCCCGTATCTGGATCGATGCGCTGCCATTCGCGCACCTCGCGCTGGAACGGCGAGCGCGGCGAGCCACCGCTATTGCCATTGCGCGTCGCGCTGTCGCTGGCGGCGCTCACTATGAGGCTGCTCTGTTGTTGTTGTGGTTGTGCTTTGGCCATTGGCAAGCGATGCGCTGGATGATGTAGTTGATGGCCGAGATGTTGATGCTGCTGATGATGATGATGATGGTTGTGATGATGCGTATTTGTTGTTGCTACTTCCATTTTATTTTAACTCAGTTTGCAATTACAATTCAGCGCGTGTCTCTGTGTGTGTGTGCGTGCAACGCATGCTACGTGCAATGCGTTGCTTTGTTATGCGCTGTGCGTTTGTTTGTTGTTGTAATTTTATTATTATTATTATTATATTGTTGTTGTTGTACGACTTTATTCGCTTGTTACACTTTATGCTGTTTGGCTACTTCTTTCCACTACGTTTACGTTTCCTGCTTGCTGGCTTGCTTGCGCCGCCGCTTTTGCGATTCTATCTCTTTGGCAGCTTCTTCGTTCGCTTCTAAATTAATGGCAAGTTTAATTTATTATCATAATAATAATTTACGCTACACGCGCATTGCATTTATTTACGTTTGCTACGTTCGCGGCTACCGTAACTGCTGGCGCATGAACTGCCAGCTCGGCGCGTAATGCTTATATGTAGATTTATGTGTGTGCGTAAGCGTTGAAAGAGATAGTGGTGACTGTCCAGTTCACGCTCTAATTTTTACTAGCGTTTTGCTGTAATGAAAAAAGATAAACAGTTGCTTTTATTAGATTTTCAATTCAGAAAACTTATAGTTGTTAACATTTAGAAAGTAAAGAAAGCTTAGATTTTGGTAGCAAGAATTCAAATTTCCGAAAAAATATCTGTCATGACATACATAAGTAATAACACATTCAGAAAATATGTTTTATGCCAGAAAAATAATTTTAAAAGCAAAAAAAACGTTAACTTCGGCTCTTAACAGGTGCTTTTATTATAACGCAAAGGTTACTGACAGATCACTTTGAATGTCAACTATACGCTTTAGTGGTTCGATATCGGCTATTCCTATAAAATTTCAGATCAATATCTCAAACACAGATAGACGGACGACTGACGGATATGACTAAATCAGTTCAGTTCGTAACGCTGATCATTTGTATATTATATATATATGTGACCTGGTCTACGAAAAGGGGGCTTAGGTGTCAAAAAAAAGGAGAACAATTAATGAGATAACGAAAAACTGACGATTATTTTTAACAGCTTTTCCCAGAAAACTAGTTTTCGCACGTTAGCCCCCTTTTCGTAGATCAGGTCACATATATTTTATAGGGTCTCCAACGTTTCCTTCTAGGTCTCAATAAATTTGTGGCGATAAAGATTCTATTAAAGTAATAGCTGTAATGTAATATTTCTGTTACTTAGTTTAATTTTTATTTTTGTTTCCAAGGAAAGCTGTTGGATAAATACCGATGATTGGTGACACTATTTTAAACTAAATTTTAGTCCTTTTCCCCTCTTTTGTCTTCTGCGATCAAATTTGCTATTGCTGAAATTATATCCAATTTTAAGAAAGAGAATAAAATTTTAGTATTTTTTGGAAAACGCCTCTTAAGCAGCGTACATATTTATTCTCTAACATCAGAAATATATTTATATTTCTTGATTATTATCAGCTTTGATTCCAATATTCCGAATAACACTATTAGCAAAATATAGTTTTAATTCAAGGTCGATAGGCAATTTAAACCTATAAATCCAAGAATTCAGTAAGCTTACTTAGTACAGAAGTATGATAATCAGTAATTAATGAAACCTGACTGGAAAGATACAGGGCTGTAGATATTTAAGGGGTCTGTAAGGTAATATTTTTTAATTTTTTTTTGTTTTTTGGATTTTCTCTCCCTTTATACCCTTAGAATTAATTTAGAAACCCACTTTACCATTGTAAGGTTTCGAAAAATGCCAAAAAATAATAATACCGCTCGACGTTCGTAGCGAACGGAGTGCATACCTCAAACTTTAAACGCGTTTTTCTCAAAACACACTTTTTTAAATTGGCGGACATGAACTACGCAACCGATTTGCTTAATTTTTTTTTTTAATGTTCACAAAACGCCTAGCTATCGTCTCTACTAGATTTATAATTTTTGACAATGTTATGATAAAATTTATGTAAAAAAACATGGGGAAATATTACAAAAAAAACGTTAATTACTTTTTATTTATCAACATTTTTTCATGATTCTAGTAGGGACGATAACTATTCACGTACTTTTTAAGAATAAATTAGGTTTTTGTATTTGAGATGATCGAAACATAAGAAATCGTGTCCGCCAGTGAAAAACGCATCTCATTCACCCAACCATTTCTCCGACAGATGTCATAAAAAAATTCCAAAAAAATTTCTTCTACACTCCTCGCTATACCTCATCATATGTGAAAAATGTTCTATTGTAGACTACAAATTTCTATAAAAAAAAAATGTCTAAGAAACAGGCCAGATTACCCAACTGACTCCTTAACAAATTAGGCAGACAGTGGTGTATGGTGATTATGAGGTTATTAAGGCATACAAGTACAAAATCTATTCTATGAAATTGTTATAGGTTATAGTAACTGCTTGAAATCAAATTTATTTAAGTATTTTAAAGTATCAATATCAATAATTTCTAGAAACTTGAGAAAATACAAATTTTTTGTAATCATTTTTTGGTAGTTTAGATATTCCAACTTATCTCGTCATAATAAATTTTCAAAATAAACTTTTTCTCGAATTTAAAGCAGTTTCAGTATCGTGACAACCAGGTCGGTTCAGTCTTAACTTAAAACTTTTAGCGCGGTTTTCCGGAACAAAAGATGCCGCGGTAATGAAGAGCAATTTTTAAACTTCTACTTAACAATATTTAAAAAAAATTACAATATTAAAAAGTTAGAGGATAAATACATCCATATATATTTATCTTGTCACCATTTTAATAAGGACTAGGTTATGCAAATGAAACTGACAGGAAATTGTACTCAGAAATTAAACCTCGTATCTAGAATGAATAAGCCAACAGCTATAAACTTAATATCTAGACCGTCAAACTATTGATCTGAGTATGATGGTTTCACGCACGGTATTGGGTTTATTATCTTTATGACTGATAATATTTGTAATATTTCTTCGTATTGAACTTCATTTTTTTTTTAGACAAATAAAATTTGCCAAATTTATAAGAGAACATACTGGACCGAACGAAATTTTGGTTTTGCTCTATTCGATTCCCGTAATTTTTATATCAAAGATGCACCATAGTCTGGAAAAACAATTGTCGAAAGTATCGTTAAAATTAATGAAAATATCGACTATTACTGGCAATGAAAACAACTGTCAACAACTGTATCAATAACTGAAGGGATCATGTGCCCAGAAACGGAAAACTGTGGCCAATAAGAGAGAAATTGTTGTCAGGGTAAGGCCAGTTCATATAATAATATGACTAAGCCAGAAGCTACGGCAGCTTGGTATAAGATTTTTATGTGTCTTGGTGACTACTACGTGTTATGATGTGCGCTGTATGTGATGACTTTGTTGGTGAAAATATGCTTAAAATAAGCATGTGAATTTCGATTGTCTCATATTTTCTTAACAAGGGCGAGAGTTCCTGCAAGTTAATAGTTTAAGATGAGCAGCTGTTTAAAAATGTTTACCAGCAAAGAGTTTAAGCCAGTAAATCTTAGAGCCAAATTTTGTTCAGCGATTAGGCCAGTTTCTGGCTTAATGGATATTTAAACCAGCATAATTGCTAAATTGCGACGAAGAACAATCTAAGGGGATTCAAGAGCTGCCATTTCATCCAGAAAAACAATGGTTTGGTTTGGGTTTGTCGGCCGGTGGAATCATCGGTCAATATTTCTTCAAACATGACGCCAATGAGAACGTAACCGTCAATGGCGACCGTTAATGCGCCATGATAACCGTCTCTTTGATACCTGAAATTAAATCTCGCGATCTTGTCAACATTTGGTATCAACAAGACGACGTCACTTCCCACACAACGCATCTATCAATGGATATATTGAGAGAATACTTCGGTGAGCATATAATTTCACACCGTAAGCCTTTTTCCTTTGGGGTTTTGTAAAGTAAAATGTCTATGCGGACAATCCCGCTTCAATACAGGCCTTGAAGCAAAACATCACACGAGTCATTGAAATTTGGACTCAATGAATGGACCATCTGAGATGGCCAAGATTTGAAAGCGGTATTCTGCAAAAAAATAAATGTCAAAGAATATTCTTTCGAATGATAATTAACATTCACCATTAACTTCGAAGTTTTTGTGTTTTTTCTTCAAAAAAGTAGGGAAGTTCGAAATGGATCACCCATTATTATTTTTTTATATGTTATATATTTTTTTATTTATTTTATTTTATTTTTTATTTTATAAAAGTTTACATAACAATAAAATTATTACATTAACTAAAGATAACGCAGCGCTAGCATCGGAGGCTTTCGGCTGGCATGTTGACTAGGGCGGTATCAAATGCGTCGGAGTAGGTCGGTATCTCTGAGGAAATTATATATCCTGCTTATATATATTAATAAAGATTGCACTTCTAGTTTCAGTTTTAAATATTTTTTTTAAGTAAACAAGTTGTTATTTACAATTTGATAGCCGCTAAGTGATTCACTGCGCAAATTGTTATAATACTCACTGCTTAAAATTGAAAAATCTGAAATAATTGCGCGACAATACTTCGAAATTAAAAAAAGGCGAAAAAATCAATAATTCACTATCAATTGGCATTAGTCGTCGTAGGCAAAGAAAATAAAAAAAAAAAAACAAAACGCGCGCAAACAGAGCAAACTAGACTGGTAGCTAATAGGCAACTGTCAAGCAGCAACAGCTAGTAATGGGCAAACATGTAGAAACTGGTTGCAGCGCAGCCCTAGTAGACCTGCATGCGTCGCGTTTATATTTTTTCAACCACTTTAGACATACATGGCTATATAATATATATATGCAACTATAACACTGTTTTTTTACACACATTATGCATGGAGCAAACAAAAAAGGTTTAAGTAGAATTATTAACTAACGATATATAACCAGATTTATTGCTATATATTATATACATGTGCATGCCAAAATACAATGTTTACACAAAATGGGCGCAAGTTCAGCTAAGCTTGCCGCCGTTAACCCACACACACGTTTAGAAAATAACAACAACCAGACATAAAGCATTCACCAACACAAAGACGCCACTTTCAGCCGAGTCTTTCGTGAAGCTGTGGCAATGCTTAATGGTCATTCATGCTTTGTTCTGACCACTATCGACTGACCGCTACATTAGTGAGAACAAGTTTCGGTTTCCGTTGGCTTTTTTTGTTACGAAAGTTTTTGTTTTTTGTATAGCATTTTTTCCCCTTCTAGTTTTGCATAAACTCACTTCTACCTTAACGCCGCTACAACACATTTCTTTTCAATTTTCTACGGCAAGCGGTCTGACTAAAGCGCATATTATACCATGAAATTACCAATAGCGGCGTCAGCGTCAACGTCAACATCGGCTAGAAGGAAAAGTAGCGCACGCGACTGAGTGCTTGAGGTGCTGAAAAAATGCTGCAAAGCGCATTAAGAACAAAACACAAAGAAAAGTGTTTTTACATCAAAGTCTAGCGCAAGCCATTTTACTGCGGCGTTATTATTGTTTTTTGTTGTTGTTGTATTTATTTTCATATTTCTTCAAGCATATTTGCCATTTAGACTTTTTGGTGTTTTTGTTATATGCAGTATGCTTTGCAGCTTTCACACAACAGTACAGTTATTTTTTGTCTGCTTATTATGAGGTGCTAAGAACGTTGCGGGTTTATGACTTTCGTGTGATTGCTGTTTCCCTGGCTTTGATTGTAGCGGTTTCTGGTGAAGTGAAGTGCCGCAAATGCATGCCTATTCAAATTATGTGGAAAAGGTAATAGCATAATGCAGCACATTTGTTGAAATGTTGGCAAAAGAAATTTCATTCGATATGGCTGTTAAAAGGAAACAAGTTCGTCGCTTAAGTCTTTCGTTGGTTGGCAGGTAATTCAGCGATTGACTTACAATGTATGAGATGTAATTGAATTGGAATGACATGGAGGAAAATGTAGACAAAGAATTGAAAAAAAATAAAATTATTAGAAATTATTAAAGAAAAATAAAGTGTATACGAAAAATTAGAAAACAAAAAAATAAATAAAAATAGGTAAAAAATATAAAAAAATACATATAAAGAAAAATAAAATAAAATAAAATGATTCAAAATTAATTAAAACCTGAATAAAGCGGTAACTTCCACCAAAGCTGGTATATCCTTCACAAATGAAGTTGTTTACATACAAGAACTTGATTTTGTTCCTTTAATTTGTATGGCAGCTATAACACATATTATAGCGATCTAGAAAATTTCTTCGGATATTATAGAGTTCTTTTAGACAATAATTTATGTCACATTTCGCGAAGTTATCTTCTCAAACAAAAAAGTTTTTCATACAAGGAAAATATTTTGATCGGTCAGTTCGCATGGTAGCTAGTGCTATAGTGGTCCGATCTTAACAATTTTTTCCGAGATTGTACCATTGCATAATACAATAAAACGTCGAAAATATCGTTGAGATAGCTTGTCAAATAAGATAAAGTTTTTCTTATAAGAACTGGATTTCAGTCGGGAGGTAAGCAAGTAGTGCACTACTTGTTGCCCAGTTATATAGAGTCCTTAGAACCTTTGGTTAGGTGAAAATAAATTCTTTAAATATATTAAAGCAGACGATATTTCCATACTGTTTCAGTATATTTTTTGTTCCAGAAAATATATTTTGTTCGAAAGCATTAAAGAACCAGTCATGTTACCTGACCAACTGAAAAGGTGTTTTTTTTTGTTTTTGCGTTTTGCTGAATCAGATATAATAATAATTGCTTTCCATTGGCATATATGAAGTCAATGTAATCTAAGCTATAGTCATAAATTATTGGCACATGTGATGTGAAAGCAATCTAAGCTATATCCACAAATCTGAAGTTAGAGAACTCGAATTTAAAAATCATCAAACCGCGTGGCTTACTCTATATCTCATCTACTATATATCACAAGGGCATTTCATCGAATAAGTTTTTGCTCCAGCAATCTAATAAAGATATTATATACACCTCACTCTACTGGAACTGCGAAACTACAATCACTTTCCACACTACCAAACATAAAGGTATGCGCTCACTAATTAAAAGAGCAGCGGCAAACACACGCCGTCGGTGTCTGCAGGCAGACCTCAAAGCGAAAAAAGCAACCACTTGCACGCTTGCGCTCAAAATCGCACATTAATCATTTTCATCTATATAATTATGTATAAATATATGAACATGCTTACTATAAAAATTTAACACAGCATGAATAAAAGTTGAAGTTATTGGAAGACACAGTAACCAACAGCTTATAAAGAGTACAAAAAAAGTTGAAAACGTTAAAAAAAACTGAAAAATTAAAAAAAAAAAAAACTGAAAAAAGCGATATGAAGGAAAGATACTCAAAAAGTTTCGATATTTTCAAGTTGATTTGAACTTGACTTTGAATTTATGAAACACAAAGGAACCAGTTTTTTATTTATATATATATTTTTATAAAGATTACAAAGGCACTTGCAAGTAATTATTGTGACTTTTTTCGTGCTGCGCGATAAGCAAGAAAGGCAAATTCGCCTTTATATATATGTACATATGTATAGTGAAGGAAAAAAATGTTATGAAAAAGTGTGCGATAATTTATTAAGCTCTAATTACACCAATTTGATGTAGTTCAGTAGTGGCGAAAATGTGCTGAAGCCAAAGCGCACGAATGCTGAGCAAGCAACATATATTGGTTTGCTGAAGTTGTATACAATTTATATATAAATATAAATATATGTATATGTATATACACATATATATACTTATTGTCTGTGTTAGTGTAAGCTTATAAGCGCAGCTTACTGACAAGCTGACTACCCCGCTGGCTGAGTGGCTGTTTGGCGCACTGATATATTGCTGCCACTTAGCCATGAGCATAGTAGGTTAATCGAATGATTCGAAGTAGAAACGGCGCGCTGGTATCTGAATTCGTCAGAAACAATGTTAAAAAAAACTCTAATTTAAATATAAATATTTGTTAGGCGATAAAAAAAAGCAACTATTGAACAAACTTTTTCGATAGAAAATATAAAGTTGTGAGCATATTTTTGTAGTTAAGCAGCATAATTTTAATTTTTATGGGGTTGAAAAAAATTTATGGGGGAAAAAATTATTTTAAGCACAAATTGCACCTTAGACACAGAAATGTGTAATTTTTTTAAATATTTTGTTACAGTATAAGAATGGTAATGGTAATAGTTTTTTCAGCAGGAACGCTACAAAAGTAGACTTATAGGGACAGCAAACGACGTCATACTTTTCCCGCTATTTTGACATTTCTCTACAGTAAAGTTTGCCATTTCATCATGGAAAGACATACGATCCAACAACGAGTCGAAATTATTAAAATTTACTACCGAAATTCACTGGATTCAACTTTAAGAGCGCTACGTTCAATTTATGGTCGTCATAATCGTCCTGTCAGATCAACAACTGAGCATCTAGTGGAAAAATTTGAATCCACAGGCACAGTACAAAATATTCCCGTGCCAGTGAGAGAATGAAGTGCGCGTAGTGTCGACAATATTGCTACCAAGAGCGCATCAATTGAGGACAATCGAAATCAGTCTCTCATACGTCGTTTTCAAGCTTTGGGCATCTCTATGACGTCGTTGTGGCCTTCTTCCTTACAAGAACAAATTGATACAAGAACTGAAACCGCCTGACCGGCCGTGATGATCAATACCGGCACGTTACTGTGCATGGGAAAATGCTACCGCTCAATGATAACCGAATATTTTTGGCCCGAATTGGAATTTATGGACCTGGACAATATGTGGTTCCAAAAAGGTGGCGCCACAAGCCACAAAGCGAATGTCACAAACGATTTATTAAAAATCAATTTTTGTGAACGTATTGTGCCCAGTCAGTAGGCCGCCTCGATCGTGCGATTTGACACCGTTAGATTGTTTTGCGTGGGGCTACGTCAAGTACGTGGTCTATGCCAACAAGCCAGCGACGATTGATGAACTTCGTACGAATATCGAACATGAAATTGCAACAGTATCGGCGGATTTATGCTTGAAAACCGTTGAAAATTGGGTTCAGCGTCTGAACTTCTGAAAGCGGGCAAAAGAAATCGAGTTCCATACATAATAGCATCGTACATATTATATTAGGTGAAGTTAGTTCAACAGCTGAGCACGTCGATCTTTTGCTATACTAAATATTGATCGAAAAGGCTCTCAAAAATCGGCAAAGCGCTTTGAGCCTGTCACAAATTTGTTGAGCCGGCTGATATCAATTCCGGCTATTTCGCCAGGTTCGCCAAGTATTTAAGACTTGACCTCCCAAATGCGGGACAGTAAAGAAAGAAGTGTTGAGTTGTTTTCACCACATTTTCTTCCACTCAGCTTCTGGAGATGGCGACTGGTAGGATTGCCAGCCTTACTGCGTGGGCGCCAATAAGGCAATAGCCTGTTAAAAATACCAAAACTAGTGAGAGGCTAGCTTTGCTGAGGCCAAATAGGTCACTGGGTCTCTTTCGATCGATCGCGTTGGCGAAGCTTCAGAGAAGCCAAGCTATCTAGTAATAAAATACAACAGAACAGAGGATACAGGAGCGCCGACCCGCTCTTATTCTACCGATAGCGGTTGAAGGGTGTCTTTTTTTTTGCTAGTTCATCTGCTTTACAGTTTCTTGCGATTCCGCTGTGGTCTGGCATCCATACCTGTGTTATCACAAAGACAGTCGATGCTATTGATAGGAAGATTAGGCACTTTATGGGCAGCTCTGAACGCACTGTTAATAAGTTTAAGGCTAGTATCGCCACACTGCTATCTGAGTGAATAGTCACTTCTCTAATGGAACATATTTCAGAGAATATTTCAAAGGAAATGTAAAAAAAAAATTGAAAAATTTGGCTAACTTATGACGCTCTTTAGAAATATATAATCTTATTAAACTAGAAAATCCTTTTCAAAATACAGATATTTGTAGATTTTGATCATTTCCACGCCATCAGAAACCTTTTAGTATTCAACTGTAGACAACAACTTCGAAGTAGTTTTGATAGATTTATGTTAAATTGGTGCTCAGAAATACTAGCAAAATACTTTTGCTTACTATTTAAAATATTTTTTTTTATTTTAAAAGAAAAATTCAAGTTTTTTATTTGAATACCTGTAATTATTATTATTCTACATTAGAAGCCAAGAACATATATAATTGGTAATTTTTCGAAACTTTTGAATTCGTTGATATTTTTCAATAAAAGATAGCAAATGAAACTATGTAATTATGAGTAAACCGGAAACAAGCAAATGATAAATTAAAAAAAATAATAAGAAACATATGAAAAAATTAATATAAAAATATGAATACAAATTAATATGAAAAAATTGGAAAATAAATAAAATTAAATAAATTTAAAACAAGAAAAAGCGTTAATTTCGGTTGCATCGAAGCTAACTACCCTTCACAGGTGCATTTCTGTTAGTAACTATGTGTTCAGCTTGTATGGCAGCTATATGCTATAGTTAACCGATTTGAACAATTTCTTCGGAGATTACATTGTTGCCTTAGAAAATAACATATATGACAGCTATATGCTATAGTTAACCGATCTGAACAATTTCTTCGAAAATTACATAATTACATTGTTGCCTTAGAAATTAACATATACCAAATTTCGTGAATATATCTTGTCAAATGTGAAAGTTTTCTATACAAGCATTTGATTCCGATCGTTCAGTTTGTATGGCAGCTTTATGTTATAGTGGTCCGCTATCGGCCGTTCAGACAAATGAGCAGCTTCTTGAAGAGAAAATGACGTTTGCAAAATTTCAAAACGGTATCTTAAAAACTGAGAGACTAGTTCGTATATATACAGACAGACGGACAGACGAACAGACAGACAGACGGACATAGCTAAATCGACTCAGCTCGACATACTGATCATTTATATATATACTTTATAGGGTCTCTGACGCTTCCTTCTGAGTGTTACAAACTTCGTGACAAACTTAATATACCCTGTTCAGGGTATAAAAATATATATAAATTGAAACCAACTTTTCATTTCTAGTGAACTTCACTTTTACAAAAAACCTTAAAAGCGACATACAATAGCTCGTTGATGACACGCTATGCTGATTTTCAATACAATTCGCAATTAACATCAAGCTTCAAACTCATGCGAATACAATATGAACACAACTGAAAATATAATAATAAAAGGCGAAACTCAAATAATAACCGACTGAAGTTGGTTGACAGTGAATTAGTGACTTTGAGTCGAACAATTATTTGTCACCGCAAAAGGCAATTGAGTTAACACTATTGGATACTAACGAACTTCACTGCAAACCGTTAGCAATAAATGCAGGAATGGGTGACTGTCGAACGCTGGTAAATTGTACATGAAATAAAGAACGGAATAGTTGACTTGAGATATTAAGGAAAAATAAAACTAAAAGTAAAAACCAAAAATACAAAAAAGTGTGCGCGAAATCGAAAGCAAACGTCAATAGACAGTTCAAAGGCATCGCCTGTAGACGGCAATAAAGCGTTTAGCTGGTAATTGCTGCTGCCGACGTCACCGCTAACTAACAGTAATTGCAATGACCTTCACTGCACAGTTGCCTACACTCAGTGGAGCTGCATAGTTGTTGCAGGCGGTTAGGTGGACAGTCGCTAAGCGATTACTTTCGATTGTCATTCGTCACATGCAAATAGTGCGGAACAAAAAAAACATTTATAAAAAACACAAAAATAGGGTAGAAAAACTGTAATAAACAAAAAAAAAAAAAACAAAATGGTTTGGAAAAGAATAATAGTAATAAAAGAACACAAAAAATTAGAAACATTAAAAAAATAATAAAATAAAAAAAGAATAAAAATACATGGAGGAAAAAAATATATAAAAATGAAATAAAAACGAAAAAAAATAATTATAAAAAAATCTAACAAAAAAGAAAAAGGTATAAACTTCGGTTACATCGCAGCATTTATGCCCTTCACAAATACATAAGTTTCCATTTCAAACTTAATTTGATATAGTGATCAGATCTGAACGATTTCTTCGGAGATAGTACCATTGCCTTATGCATTAATCTGTACAAAATCTCGTGAAGATATGTTGTCAAATAAAAAAGTTTTTCTTATAAGCTCTTTGTTTTGATTGGTCAGTTTGTACGGCAGCTATATGATATAGTAGTCCGATCGGGAAAATTTCTACATATATTATAGCGTTGACTTAGACAATAATGATTGATCCTAAATTTTTTGAAGATATCTCAAAAACTAAAAAAGTTTTATATAGAAGAACTTGATTTTTATCAAACACTTTGTATGACAGCTATATGATATAATAATCCGATTTAGAAACTTTCTTCAGGTATTATACCGTTGCTTTAAATAATAATCCACACTGAATTTCGTGAAGATATCTCATCAAATAAAAAAGTTTTCCATACAATAATTTGATTTTCATCACACAGTTTGTATGACAGCTATATGCTATAGTCGTTCGATCTTGACAATTTATTCAATAATTGCACTATTATCTTACACCATAACGCACGCTGAATTTCGTAAGGATATCTCATCAAATAAAAGAGTTTTCCATACAAGCTCTTGATTCCGATCAATCAGTTTATATGGCAGCTATATGCTATAGTGGTTCGATATCGACGATTCCGACAAAAAATCAGCTTTTTGGGGAGAAAAGAACGTGTGCAAAATTTCAAATTGATATCTCATAAACTAAGGGACAAGGCAGACGGACATAGCTAAGTCAACTCAGCTCGTTGCACTGAACATTTAAATAATTATATTAAAAATCTTCCAATTTTGTTTTCATCAGTGCGTTACAATTTTCGTGGCAAACTTAATATGCGCTGTTCGGTGTATAAAAATATGTAAAAATGTCAACAAATTAAAAAAAAAAATTATAAAAAATCCAAATCAAGTTTGTGGCTTAAGTCTTTTGTAGCGCACTTAAATCGCCAGCAAAAGCGAACGCAATTGTGGAAAAATTAAGGCAAATTGTAACTCTAGATGTGAAACAAACAAATTGAAATTAATACAAAAATAAAATAAAAATTACAAAAATAAAAAAATATACAAAAAAACAAATTATACAAAAGTAAAAATAAAGAAAAAATGTTTATTGCAAAAATTGCTGGGGCTCAGAGTGACAGTTGCGGTGGCGTTTGAGATTTGTCTGTCACTCTAACCGCTGACGACGGCGGTGGTGGCGATTTTCCGCTGCTGTTTAGCTGTTGGGAAGGTTTCTGCCGTTACAAACGTACATAGTTACAGCGTCTCATGTCTACAGCGCCTACGTAATGCGGTCGTTCTCGCTGTTGTAACGACAATTGTGATTTGCGCCTTTCCTTTCATTAATGATATCAATTACAAAATTAAGCTGTGCAAATTGTTGACTACACGGCTGTAAGCCCGGTATGCACTATGGCTAACCATAGGTGTAGGTGGACAGGCAGCAGACAGACAACACTGTTGGGTAAGACATCGATATGCCGTTGGTGCAATTGTGCATTCGAGTGTATCAATTACGTGAAATGAAAAAAAAAACACACAAAAATGGTGAGAAGTGAGAAAATCTAACACTTCCTATTGACAATGGCACCATAATATACAATAATTATGCACAAGCTTGACACTACCTACATTTAAGTTAGTAAATACATTGTAGTTCACATTGAGAAAGTTGAACCCGTAAGTCTATAAAGCGTTACAAAATGTCTGGTACTCAGCACAGACACTGTGTGAGGAGGCTAATTGAGATAAAATATATACAAGTAGAATCAACCAAAGTAATACATCAATTTTACTATTAAACTTACTAAAGTTTGATTGTGAAAGGAGGCTTCAATATTAATATTATTTGAAACATAGAAACACGTTTGATTACCAGTTTATACACGGGCCATTGGAAGACGAGCTATTGAGGCCGGGTTGTTTTGTCAACGTCCAGGTGGAAAGCCTTTTTTAAGCAAAAAATAGAAAGGCCAGGCTCATATTTAAGACAAAAACATAGCATATCGACCAAAAGCTCCATCGATAGATGGCGCTCTTATTAAAATATTTGATTGGTTGTAGCGCTTATTCACTCTAGCAATAGATAAATGTTGATCAAAAGTGGTCCCGATAGGTAGCGCTCTTGTTAAGAAATTTTCAGAAATCGTAGTTACAAGTTTTTGGTTCACGTGACAATATTAAATAATAATGTTATTTCATTTATAGCGCTCCTAAAAGGAAATGTTTAGATACCACAATGACAGGAGAGTCAGAAAATCACAAACGAAGACCACATAGATTGGGATTAGATAGTGAGATTTCGTAGATGACCTATTAAAAGCTTTAAAAAAAGCTCTTTACAAAGTTTTTCAATAAATCCATGGTCACAACAGTAGGCTTTTCACAAAGACAAAGATTGAATAGTGAGACTTCTTAGGTGACCTATTAAAAGCTCAAAAAAAGCTCTTTACAAAGCTTTTTATTGGAATCATAGTAACAACAGTAGGCTTTTCGGTAGGTCAGGAAATCACAAAGACAGATAGTGAATAGTGAGACTTCTTAGATGACCTATTGAAAGCTCAAAAGCTTTATATAAAGCTTTTCAATGGGATTATGGTCACAACAGTAAGTTTTTCAGAAGGTTAGAAAATCACAAAGAGAAAAATTTAATAGTGATACTTCTTAGGTACTCTATTAAAAGCTCTTTACAAAGCTTTTCAGAAAACACAGGCTGACAGGTTTTGACTCATCTGAGTTGTAGTCCAGACTTTGCGCTTTTATTTGGTCGATTTAGAACGCTTTTACTCGAATACGGTTCACATGAGAGGAGGGTATCAAAAATTAACTAGCGCAGTTCTTTCGAGATGGAATCCTTAATGATGAGAAAATGTTATAGCTTTAGATGAGCAAAACTTATAATTTTATAGTTATATTTTGACATGTTTTTCTTGAATAAACGTTAATGTGTTGAAGAAATACGGACGAGACTTTTTAGGTGATCTATTAAAAGCTCCAAAGCACTTCACAAAGCTTTTCAATGGAATCATGGTTACAACAGTAAACTTTTAGGAGGGTCAGAATCTCAAAGACAGAGATTGGATAGTGAGTTTTCTTAGGTGAGCTATTAAAAACGCAAAAGCTCATTACGAAGCTTACAATTTAAATTTAAATTTTATTAATGTAGACCTTATAAGTTAAATAAGAAAAAAGTGGAAAAGTGTTAACAACAAAAAATTTATTTTTAATTTTTAGTTAAATAAACAAATGTATCAATCAGTATTGAAATATTGATATGGAGATATCGAGTAAATATTTTAAAAATCGTTGATGGATTTAGAAATGTTTTCGAAAAATTTAGCGGTTTATAAATCAGTCATTAGCTATTGCTGAACAATTTTGAATATTTTTAGTGTATGCTAATCGAAATCTTATTGGAGACTGCAAATTTTTCGAACATTGTTCTACCCTCATTATAGAGAAGTATGCCGTTCTATTGATAAAGATTAGATCAAAAAAACAACTTTTGTCATTAATAATCAGTAAAAATATCATTAATAATAAACTTTTATACATAAGCTTTATTATTGTTGATTTCTAACGGACTGACTACCATTACTTTGCTTTTTACTTTTAGAAATCAAGCATATTTTGGACTTTTCGAAAGTGAAGTAATAATTTTTACTATTTAATTGTTTTCAATCGACGTTTTACATACCAAAGAGATTAACACTCAACATCAGCAATCAGAGATCTCGCATTTTTGTATACAAAAATTCCACACGCATTGTGAAACTTAAAAACAAAAAATAGATTAGTGTGCCATAATCAAAAATCAATCAAGCCAAACAATTGTTATACATGCATGAAAAGTGTTGTACCATATAAGTATATTTATTGCACAATATTTGTACACATAATTTCTATGGCACTTGATTTAAGACTCCAACACACGCACGCACGCGCTCAGATTTATTTCCTGTAACACCCACTCGCCTTCGCAAAGGTAAAATAGGCACGCAGTCGCAATGACACTTACAGCCACCGAACATATTATTTTCTATTGCCAACAAAAAATATATAAATACAAATACATATAAATAAACACGTATGTATACACATACATATATGTAGCAGCAGAGACATTGTATGAAATACTAGACATATATTTGTTTGTAGCAATAAACAACAAAAGCGAGGCACACAAATCTAATTCAAATCAATTGTGGTAACACATAAATATTTGCTAACACATGTTTGAATATATACGTACATACACGCACGCAAACATGTATTTATGTAGTGTGTAGCCACAATAAATCAGCAACTTTAGTTTTCTCTTGTTTGGTGAGACAATTAAACATGTGAAATCTTCCGCAATTGAAATTCAATAATATTTATTAGGCTTTCGAAACAACCGCACACCTGAGTGACACTGCTAGGCGGTTGCGTGAAACAATTGTTTATAACAAATATTATTACTTTTTTTAATTTTTTTTTACTCTCATTTATAATAATACCTCAGCAGTCACAGATGTGGGTGCTGATGCTGCGTGTTAATTTTGTTATATTGTTATTAAACAAAAGATCACGTAGCGCCTTATAAATTGCTTTGAGTAGCACAATTTCCTACTAAATATCACATGTCTCAACAAATATGGCGCGCTTAAGAGTTAATAGTTTGCGTAAAATACTGAGACTACTATTTATGATTTCGGTAGCAGAAAAAAAGCTGCTATAAGTGGAAGTATAGAATAGTTTCGATAAATATTAAGTAATAATTGTATAATTAAAACAACAATATAATACGAACAACAGCAAAAACATGACAAGGCCCTTAAGTGGATTTTGATCTAATACATAGTATATGGCAAATATCGAGGTCTGAATGATGCAAAAATAAGTATGATGGCAAAGGCGTTATTTGGGCATCAATCTGATTGATGTTTTCGCAGTAGCATCTTGATGGAATTGTTTGCTCAGCTAAAACCAAAAGTTTTGCAGTTGTTCGAAACAAATTTTCAATATTTAAAAATTTAAAACTTTTTTCGTTTACTATTATCGATTTATGAATTTCAAATTTGCTGTATTAAAATTTTTTATGATCGAATTTAAAATGTTCGATTTAAAAATTTTTATTATTCGAATTTCCGATTTCCGAAATAGAAAATTTAATAAAATTTTCCATGTTCGAAATTCGAATTTTAAAATTTTGGTATGAGAAATTTCTGATTTTTAAGTTTGGTTTTTCTAATTTTCGAATTTGAATTTGCGCAGTTAATTTTTCGAAATATAATATTCGAATTTCAAATTAAAAACTTTTCTTGTTTAAGTTTTTGGATTTATGAATTTAAAATTTTTTATATTAAAATTTTTTTGTAGTCTAATTTAGAATATTCGATTTCAAAATGTGTATTGCGTGATTTTTCCGATTTTCGAAATTTTTATTAAAATTTTCAGTGTTCGAATTTGAAGTATTTGAATTTAAAACTTTTAGTACTTAATTTTTTTTTTGATTTTTAAATTTGATATTGCCAGTAATCGAAATTTCGAATTGTGAATTTGGGCAGTAATTTCTTTGAAATCTCTCTAGTCGAAGGGTTTTGCTACAGATAAGCAAATAAATATGTATCTTGACAAATGTGATAACTAAAGATCTGATCTGATAGATACATACATTTTTTACATCCAAATTTTCAATATTCGAATTTCGTGTTTAAAACTTTTTTGTTAAAATTTGTGACTTTAAAATATTCCATTTAAAAGTTAGTATTGTTTTAATTTTTCGATTTTTGAACAATTTAATAATCGAATATCCAATCTTTGAGTTTGGAATTTAAAATTTTTGTGATTTGAATTTTTGAATAATTTGCGAAATAAGTTTTTCTATTCAAAGTTTTTTACTATTAATTAAAGCTAAATTCAGCAGCGTATCATTGATGTGCAAATAAGTAAGCAAAAGTGATACTTAGAATATGATAATTGAAGATTTATACTGATAGATACTATATACATATGTATGTACATACATTTCTTTATATCCAAATTTTCAACAATCGATTGAATTTTGCACTGAAAACTAAATCTTTGTAGTTAGTTGACTTTACAATGTTTATGTTGTTTAAATTAAAATTTTATATTTTCGAATTAAATTTTTTTTTGCATTTTTCGATCTTTGAATTGCTCATTTTTTATATTAAAAATTTTCTATGTTCCAATTTTCAACAACCGAATTTCCAATTATTATTGAATATGTTCGATTTTCGAAATTTTAATATTTGATTTCTTTATGACTTGAAATTTCGATTTTCGAATATTTTGTATTTAAATTTCGAATTTCGATTAAAATTTGAATATTTGTATATTTGCATTTTGGATTTCTTTGATACTCAAAATTTCGAATTTCGAATTTGCATGGTAAAATTTTCGAAGTTCGAAATGTTCATAAATTTTGAACTGCATATTTTTGTCATTTGAATTTTTGTATATTCGAATTTTGGATATATAGTTTCTTTGGTACTCAAATTTTCGAATTTTTATAGTGAAATTTTCGAAGTTCGAAATGCTCATAGTTGAATTTGAAAGAGACTTGTTAATATTTTTTTCATTAACGCGTATTTAAAGGCTCGAGTACTCATTCCTATATAAGCCGACGCTCGAATTCGAACATAAATTCTATACTAAACACAATTTTTCGGTGTATTATTTGTTTGATAATAAAATAATTTTTTGCAAAGGAAAAACTCACAAACTCTGAGCATAAAGACGTATTTCGATTAATTAAAAGCGCCCCGAAATGCATTTTTAAGAATAACACAAACTCCCTCAAGCGCATGCGAGCCAGTGTATGTGTTGTAAGCAAGTTTATAAGTTGTATGTGCCAAGCTATCTACCTTTCCATCATTTTGGCGTCACGCCAGCATCACACATGTCACGCGATTCATTTCGCAAACGTCCGACGCGATTGACGTTGACACAATCAGAATGATTGCGGCTGTGCCGACACACAAAAAAAACTTACATAATTTAAAATGAAATAATGCTCAGTACAGAAAAAATGTAAACTGCCAACAATAACAACAAAGCGCATAAGGTCAGTTATCGAACTGTCTGTGGCTGCCACACTTACAACAGACAAATTGCACTAAACGCTGCTGCGTCAGTCAGGCTGATAAACATTTTCTGGCGTGCCTCTTTGTATGCCTGTGTGTGTAGAATTTACATTTAACAGACCAACAAAATAAGAACATAATAAATATAGGTAAAATACTCGTGCGTTTGCTGACCGATATATTCATTTAAAATTTTTGTGACATTTTTCACGCGCGCCACGCCATGTCAATGCACAACAACAAGAAAAGAAAAACAATTTTTGCACAGTGGCGCGCTTGCTCCGAATAATATTGTTTTTGTTTATTTATTTATTTCTTTTGGTTTGCTTTACAATCTCATGCTGGCTTGGTAGTTTGCATGTAGCGCTTGCTCTCATTAAAATGTGGCGTACAGTAGCTGCCACGGCAGGCGGTGACACGTTCTAATTTATGCCTCGATATATTGATTATATGTGACTGTAGGTTAAATTTTTAGGTCTACAGAGAATTGGGTGCTTTATAACATATAAGTTGAATTGAATGCATGAATTTATAAAATTTTTATGAAATGTTAAATTTCCTTTCTTTTTATATACATATATATTCGAAAATTTAATTAAGTTTTTTTTATTTCCAATAATGATGAACTACTTCGTGTAGTTCATCACAGAAGTCACAGCAATGCTTTTAGTATTTTAGAGCGTCTTGTAGGCAAAAAAAAATCCTTACTAGGATTAAAAAAAGCCAAATTCGAAGTTTAATAGCTCACATTACATTATCATTACTAATATTGACATTAAAATTTCGGCGTTGAATTTTGTTTGCACAACAGTGTCAGGTTCGTTGCTTAAGTCTTTTGTGTCAGCTAAAAAAAACAAATAAAAACGTCAACTTCAACTGCACCGGAGCCATAATACCCTCAACAGATGCATTTCTTGTAGCATAAAAGGGTATAAAATTATCTTGATTTTGATTTTGTACGACCAGTTTAGTTATGACATCTATAAACTATAGAGCTCCGATCTACATACATTTTTCGGAGATTGCATAGTCTTCTTAGACAATAAGCTATGCCAAATTTCGTGAAGATATTTTGTCAACTAAAAAGTTTTCAAGCACTTCGTATTGATCAATCAATCTGTATGACATCTTTGTCCTATAATGGTCATATATCGGCGGTTCTGAGAAATGAGCAGTTTCTTGGGGAGAAGAGTATATTGTCCCCTAAAATGCAAAACCACGTATTATCAAAAAAATAGAAATTGACTTTTTTATAGCTTACGATTCACTATTAGCATAAATATTTAGCTTTCGCTGTCAGATATAACCACTATATAACCAACATATAACTAATATAGCCAACATATAACCGATATATATAACCAACAAATTTATATATTTGTTATAAAAAAACCAACCAGTTTATAACCAACATATAACCATTTTGTAACCAAAACTCAAAATTTACTTAAATACCATGTGAGTGGTTTCTATTATTCGTTTTTCCTTCGCCTGCACGACGATATGTGTAAAATTACAGATCGATATACTATATACATAGGCAGAAAGATGAACATGGGACTATGGCATTTTCTACTCGGTGTTACAAACTTCAAGGCAAACTTAATATTTTCTGTTCAGTTTTACAATTGAAAAAAAAAAATGTTAAAAAATTTAAAAAGATTAAAAAGCCTTAAAAGCCCAACTTTAACATTTCAATTTAATTTTAATTTAAAGTTAATAGAAAAGTTTCTTGAAATTTCCAATTATTATTTAAACAAGCCAAAAGACTGCTGATGTAAGCGAAGATTTTAAAAAGAGTTTTAAAACAGTTATATTGTTTCTGCTTCATGTATTATATAATATTTACATAATATAGTAAGTGGCTTTCCAATTCATTTCAGTATTTTCTAACCTGTTTTACGCCTCCGTAGTAGTCTAATCAAGATCATTTCAAACATTGAAAGCTTTCAAGTATGCAATAAAATAAAGTGAGAGTGAAATAAATATCAATACTTAAGAAATCCGGTTAATTAAGTTCCACCTTCGCTATTTATATAACAAGAAACTATAACAATCGAATGTCCGCTATTTGCAGTTTTTCTAGTGCATAGAAGCATAAGGAGTTAAATAAAATTTTTTTATTATTAGCCACGTCTTTGCCCTTGAGTAAGCTTATTTTATCCTCAAACTGTATTTTTAGAACTAGAATGGCAGAATTTCAATTAAAATTATTTAATTATATATTTTAATAAAATTAATATTACTAATACTATTTTATTATATTATTATAAATTTTAATTGAAATACTTCAATTTTAGTCCCAAAAATTTAATTTGATTTTGATAAAATTATAATTACGCTTAATCAAAGGAAAGATGTGATTTTCGGGTCGAAATTTTTTTTAATATAAATTTGATTGATTTGTTATAAATATATATTGTTTTTTCGGTTTAAGTATAATATAAATAAAAATTTATTTTTCTAAACCGTAAATAATCGAGTCTTAATATAATTTTTATTTTTAGAATTTTAATTACAATTAACTTTAAACTGACATTAATTTACATTAGAATTTGATTTTTAATTTAATTTTCATTTAATTTTTTGATTTATTTCATATATATATATTTATTGTTTTGTTTTTTGCTCGAGCAAAGCCACTTGACTTAACTGTCGCTAATATGGATCACAAACGTACTCTTCCCCACACATGAAAAAGGGCTAGTGATCCAGAACAAACACTAAGATTTCCGCAAATCCCCCAGTTTACCCTCGAAGAGCTACAACTAGCCACTGACAAGCTCAAGGCCAACAAATCACCCAACTCGGACGGAATCCCAGTAGAAATCATGAAAATAAACGCTGCAGATCGAACGGCAGTACTATTGAATATGTACAATGCCTGCCTCGACGCTAGAATATTTCCTGAACCCTAAAAAAAAAGCAGTCAACAGTCAGTGCTAGTCAGTAAGATGCCAACTTGTCATCAGCATACCGTGCACTATCCACTCTCTCCTAGACAACACGGCTTTAGACCCTGCGGATCAACTCTAGGAGCTATAAAATATGTCACTGAAAGTGTAGAAGCCGCACAACATAGATGGTATAAAAACAAAAGAATAGTTTTGCTGGCGATTTTAGATGTTCGAAACGCTTTCAACAGGGATAGAGGGGTGGATATGACTACCTCAGAGCTATGGTGCGGAGCTACCGTGGTAACAGAAAACTGCTGTACTAAACTAGAAAGAGATCACGACAGATGGCCGTCACGTTAAGAGCAGTACAAGGATTCATTCTAAGCCCTGATTTGTTGAACATCAACTACGACGCTACACTAAGATTTGAAATGCTAGACGAATGGCACTTAACTGGTTATGCGGACGATATTCCATCAGTAATTAAAGCACGAGACACATAAGAAGCGCGAAGAAAGCTTCATCAGGTCATGATACGGATGCAAGCATGACTCGACTCACACAACCACCAGCTCGCTACAGAAAAAACAGAGCTACTACTGCAAACAAATGAGCACATACCCTAGAAACAAGTAAGCAAATGACTACGGATATTCTTAGAACACAAAAAGCAGTAAACCACCAAGGCGTAAGATTGGACTCCAGACCAACCTTCTGGGTACAAATCCAGCACGCCGCAGGAAAGGCAGCAAAAATCATCTCCAATTTCAGCACACTAATGACTAAAATAGGAGGCCCCAGCCAAGAAAATGAGAAGCTCTTTGGGTCGACGAAAATCAGCGTCCTATTATACGGAACTGAGATCTGGGCAGACGCTCTTAAAAAGAAAAACCGTTAAGGTAGTGGCACCGCAACAAAGCTCAATATTAGTTGTCAGATGCAATACTAGTTGTAAGCGGTAATGCCCCATTAACCTTTTGGCATACGAAGGAAGTGGGAGCTAAAGAAACTATCATAACAAGAGCTCAATAGAATAAGTAAAGAAAGATTCGATAACAACATGGCAACAAAGATGGAAGCATGAGAGTCAAGGCAGATGGATGGCCAACCAATAAAATACCTATTCCCATGGACAAGCTGTAAATTCGAAGAAGTCGTCTTTTATACAACCCAGCTGTTATCCGGTCACGTATACTTCAAAAAGTACATCCACATAATGGGAATAATCGAAGAGCCGTCATTACTGCGACGCGACAGAAGACGACGATGAATACATATCTATCAATGAAAAAAATTGAACGCCACGCTGAAGTGTTCCCAGGATGGGCGACGGTTCCTTAGAGGTGGAGTTTTCAGTGACTTGAAAGTGGCACATACCGCTGCTGTGACAGTGACGACAGCACTGATGATGCGGAAGGCAATTTCCACCCACTCACCCGGAAGAAGGTAAGTAATATTTATGTACATAAATAAATAAATACCGTAAATTTTATTTCAAAATATATGAAGTTAAGATTTCAATTTAAATTTAATTTTATTTTTAATTTGGGATCAATGGTCTCTTTCAAATCAATATTATATATAAAACGCATTATTTATTTATAATATTACATTGTTAATGTCAATGTTGTTTATTTGTGTGTTTTAATTTGATTTATTGCCTTTCACTTTACATATTTATTTTATCTAATTTTATCTTTCTTTATTTTAAATAAGAATAAATTAACATAAAACACAACAATCTACTATAAAACCAAACAAATCATTAAAGTTTTTTTGCCACAAACCCAACCACTCTTATTAAAACCATTCCCCATTCTCAAAGAAACTCAGCAGCTCATTAGTTCCAAATGAATATGCTAATCTACACATGTACATACGTCTAACGCACTTCAGTATGCCCGCTTGACATTTATGCCTCAATCATGTTTTGCCTTATTTGAATTTTCAATCAACTTTGCTCAACAAGAATTCTTTCAATCATTCAAAGTTGCGGCTTTGGCAACTTGACGCTTGAGGAAATGTATACAAACATACTTTTATAGAAATATATAATATATATACAAGTATAAATACATAAATATTTGTACATGTGTGATTTAATTTCGTCACAATATGTAAATCAACACAGTCACAAGTCTGATATATTTTTAAACTTTTGTTGTTGTTTTTCAGAAAAGAAATGCTGTTGCTGCTCCCAATGAAATGATGTGTCTATTAAGCCAGTATGCAAATAGGTGAGTCAGCCGTTTTAAAATACACACACACACGCATATAATATTGTAGTTTAGCAGTGCTGTCATGACATTTACCGTTAAATCACTGCAAAACTGGTATTGACGTTTATATAAAAAATCAAGACAGCTGTTATGGGGGGTTTCTTTAAACAGTTATTAGCATATTAAAAGCGGTTTTTATATGTGAGTAGGCAAGTCTTTTATGCATATACTAAGTATAGGTATACAAGTATATACTACACGAATGTCTGTAAGCCCCTTGACTTTAGAATTTATCATTTTTGGTTCCTGATACAATTACTTATCTATCATGAAATATGTAAAAAAAATTCTTGTATAAAATTTATACTAGCGTGCTGATGGTATGAAACTTAAACTTATTGTATTTTCTTAGGTGAGAGTTAGGGGTCTACTTAATACCCGACAAGTCCCGCTAAGGTTGAACTGCAAATCTAAAATCGAATTTAATGGGACATGTAAACAAAAGCAGTTTTTTTATCCCTCCAGAGCAGTATGGAAACTCAGTAGTCTCCGCTACGAAGTCTGACCGGAAACTTAATTCTGGTAGCACGGAGAGCAGGGGTCCTTGAAGTTCGCTCCAACCTGTTCATATGGACTGGCCACTCGGGAAGTATCGCCGTGGTCGTGGTTAAATTCCAAAAACGGGTAAAACACTTTGTCAGTTGAATGTGTAGTTGGATTGCTACCGGCTGCCGGACCCAAAATACGGCAGAGGTTTGAGATGTGTCTCGAGCTATACCTAGGTGGTTTGTGTATCCATTCCAGTCTACAAATCGGTACTGAAAATTGCTTGGCATTTTCAGGCGGTGGTCAACACATTAATTAAATCCGTTAGGTTTTTGAGTGCAGTGGGTAAGGCTGTCGTCAGCAGATACCTATGTAAAATACACCCAATGTTGTGTTATTTTTTTTTCTTTATGAAAAAAATATGGTGGGCGGCGCCTAAGTTCGAATTATTATCAAAATTTATACACGGCGTCCGATATTTTATTTAGATTTCACGGCAATTCAGATAGAATAAATAAGACATTGTCTACATAATCGGATAATCTACTAAGCATGGTTCTTAGGCTTTTCTAATACAGCAAAAACAAAGCTCCCCAAATATTTGTTCAGGAAAAAGGCTCAATTTCTATTTTCATGATGTAAGCATTTTCTCATATAATACATACTAAGGTGAACCAAAAACTCTAATAAGTAATTAATGCCCAAAAATGAAAATGTATAGAGAGAAAATAATATCACTGCAAGCAAGACTTTTTTATTTTAAAATGTGTCACTGAGCATTCAAGGTTTCCTGTCTAAATAATGCAAAAAAGCTGTGTTTTACTAAAAATGCTGTAGCTTATGAACCGAATAGGGTAAACGTTTTTATATCGCTAATTCTTGTTGAGTACAAAATTTTTCAAACAATTTACCTGAGGGAACTCTAATCTAATCAAAATTCATTAGCTACAAAAGGCTTTGAAAATAAAAAACCAATTTTAATGTGCAACAGGATTTTCTCTTCGACTAAAATATAATATTTTTAATTAAAATATATATTTTTTTATATAAGTATTAATAAATTTTTAAAAATTGTTTATGTTTTGTTTATGTTATTGTTTTTTATGAAAACTTTATTGTTTAAGTAAATTAATCTTAAATTTATAAAAAGCCGAAAACTTTCAGAAGTTTACCATAAAAAATTCACTTACCTTTTCTATAGAGAAGCTCTTTCAATGTTTCAACAAAATTTGTTCTGAAAAAAAAGAAAATAAAATTTAATAATTTTTTTTTGACAAGCAGTGTGTATAAAATAAAAAATAAAATTATTCAATCTTGTTTTTTTGGAGTTTTAAAAAAAGTAAAAAAATACTATAATGACCAGCAGAACAAAATTCCCGCCGTTATACTATATGTTCCTTTCAGAAACCTGCCAGAAAGAAAAACATGTACTATGATACTTGTTACTCTGCTGCTTGGGGAAGTGGGGTGCTCCATTTCGAGGTTTCCTACTTTTTTAAAGAAAAACACAGACGCGGCTTCCGCGGTTCATCCCGAATCGCACGCGTGATGTTTTGCTCCAAAGTCTGAATCGAAGCGGCATTGTCCTCATAGACTTTAAGACTTTACATATCCTCACAGGAATGCTGGCCAATCGTCAGAAAATTGGCTGGAAAACGTCAGATCACCCTAGAACTTTCCAAGAGCCTATAGAACAAGCCTTATTTATGCGCTTTCAATTTAAGATATGAACGTAAAATGCGGCAAGTCGTTCCATACGACAGTCCGAGTTGCTGCGAACTCTTAACGGTCTTCGTGTACACTCTCAACTACGGCTGCCAAATATTTTCTTCTGCTGAACGTGGTCTATTCGGTCGAATATTACACAATAATGAATGCTGAGTCTAAGTACGCTCAGTAGTTTTCTATGGTGAACATTTTCTGCAGAATAGTTGCCTTGAAGTCATAGTAAATTGATATGTGTATACGAGTATATGGATATTAAGCTGGTATTAAAGCCCAGAAATTCGTAAAAATCGATTATTATCCTCCAAAAATATTATTTCCAATTTCAAAATAAAATCAAAGTGAGAGTCGTTTTAGTGTCATGCCAAACCAAATATGTTCTAGCTGAGCAAGAAAAATTTTATATTTTTCTAACAATTTTTTATTTTTTGAAGCTACCGTCATAATACCTAAAGTTCTAATATGCCAATTTATTCGGAATTATACATGAAACTGTATGATTTCTTTAAATTTTGAGAAAATAAACACAAATTAATTTTATTTTTTATTTTATTTTGGTGCAGTCGATATTTTTTGAAATTCCTTATATACTTTTGTTGGTTTATACGATAGTGACACTTTTTCTATACAAGAATCCCTAATTTTTTACATTTTTTATAACCATAAAGGCAGAAATCTTAATGATGACGACCTGCCCTTTTTCTCACTATACTGCAAGAACACATGACTTTATGAAAATGTTTTAATTTCTTTTTTGTTTGAAATTCATTCTGCGTTCTCTTAAAATTTCACCGAACAAAGCTTCAAATACTGATATTTAGACTCGAATACCTTCTGAATTTGCAATAAGGAAATGTATGTAATGGTAATGGTACAATCAGAGATTATTCTTTAGTATGAGCCGCTCAATAATAATGCAAACTTTATGCCAAATATTATATCTGAATAGCTGATTGGAAAAAACGCTTTTCTTCCCAGTTACAGATTCCACTTATTGTTTACTAAAAACACCATAACAAGATTCTAAAAGTCATTCAAATTTATGAAAGCCATAAAAAGACATTTGTCGACAATTAAAAATTGTACCCACCATTTATGAGCAGATGTTATGTAACGTTATGCTGAAAGGTGTTAACTTCAAAGAAATTTTCACCGAAATTGCACTCTCATAGTTCTTTGTTCTTATATGCCGACATACATACATGCCATTTACACAAGCATATGAACATGTGTAAGCAAATTTGTGTAACTTGTAGCTAAAGACAATTCTCTCGTATTAAGTAACCGTTATGTTGAAAATTTACAACACCACAAAACAACATGAGTTTATTGCACTCCACGTAAGGTTGTTATATAAGCCTGCAGACGTACATATGTATGTATGTAAAACAGATGAAAAGCGTTGGAAGCGCCCAAATTTGCTGGCCGAAATGACAAAATAAAATGGAAAATGAAAAGCAACAACGCAGCCAAACTTCGAAAAAACAGAGTGCTACATGCTGTAGTGGCTTATTTTATGAAGACAATCAAACGCGGCATGCAACACGGTGGTGTGTGTATGTTTGTATGTATGTTTATGCGACTGTGTTACGGTTTTTGCTTATGTGTTTGTTGTTTGCAGCAGTGTTTTCGAGTTGTTTTAACGCGGCTTAATATTTATACCCTGGACAGGCTGTATTAAGTTTAAAAGAAGTTTGGAAGACACAGAAAAAACATTCGAAACCTCTTTTATTTGATGAAATATCTTGCTAAAATTTGGTATAGATTATTTTCTAAGGCAGTGATGTAATCTCTATAGAAATTGCTCAGATCAGATTACTATAACATATGACTGCCATATAAACTGACCGATCAAAATCAAGTGTTTCTACGGAAAACTTTTTTATTTAAAGAGATATCTTCCAGAAATTTAGTATAGTTTATTCTCTAAAGCAGCGATGTAATCTCTATAGAAATTGCTCAGATCAGATTACTATAACATATGGCTGCCATACAAACTGAATGATCAAAATCAAGTGCATCTACGGAAAACTTGTTTATTTGATGAGATATCTTTCAAAAAATTGGCATGGAGTATTTCCTAAGGCAGTGATATAATCCCCGAAGAAATTGTGCAAAACTGATCACTATAACATATGGTTGCCATACAAGCTGAATGATCGGAATCAAGAGCTTGTATGGAAAACTCTTTTATTTGTTGAGATATTTTCAAGAAATTTGGCATAAATTATTGTCCAAAATGTAATGTCCGCAGAAATTATGCAGATCGGTTCACTACAGCATATAGCACTCATACAACTGACCAAACAAAATCAAGTTCTTGTATAGAAAACCTTTTCGCTAGACAAAATATTTGCACAAATTTTGGTATTTATTACTTTCTAAAGCAACGGCACAATATCTGAAGAAATTGTTCCGATCGCACTACTATAGCATATAGCTACCGTACAAACCAACCTGTTAAGGGTATAATAGCAACCGAAGTTAATATTTTCTCTACAATTTTTAACTCACGTGTGTACGTGTGCATATTTATGTCTGCACAACTGACCGGCAAGTTGTGCTTCTTTTTATTGCACACAATAAACTTGATTATGTGTAGATAATTATGATGAGTTGTTGGCGCGTTGAAGTTAAATTTGCCACAAAAATTATTGCCCCGAAGAGTTTTTAAGCAACTCTTAGTGTTCTGGTGATGACTGATCGAACGAGCGCAGGCAAAACAACGCAACTCAAAAGCAGAAACAACATAAATACATGCATACATACATACATATTTTATGAGCAGCTACAAGCTGTAGTAGCTTCGAACTTGCTCTTTGGCCGCGTAATTACTGCGGCGTTAATATTGTTGATTAAAGTAAATTTATAATGTTGCAGCTTCAATGCTTCAGCGCATATACATACAAGTATATATATGTATATACTTCATATGAGTATATACATAATTATATATGCATGCATGTTGGTCTAACTGTCAAACAAATCGTCACAACTGACATTCTGCACCACAGGCAAACGTCTGCGGCCAACTGCCACAACAGCTGACTGACAGTCAAAACAAAGCGCATATACAATTGAGCTTGACGAATCATTATAACATGCCGAGAATATGTGTGATGTTTGGTTTTGTCTGTCATAATTTGTTGTTATTAACGTATTTTAGGAAAATTGCCGCCAAGACACTTATTTTTGGTTTGTTTGCCATTTATTTTCATTTAATGGGTAGAATATATAAACACTACTTGAGTATATATAAGATTAACAGCTTACATATGTATGTATGTATGCATATAGTAAATATGTATATGTATATAAATTTCAACAATAAAATGTTAACTTCGGTTGCAAGCTTTTATAACCCACACAGGTGCATTTCTTATAGCATATTCTTTAACTAGATTAAGATCATTTGTAGGGCAGCTATAAGCTATAGTGACCCGATCTGTACGATTTCTTCGGAGATTACATTATTGTTTTAGGTTATAACTAATGCCAAGTTTCATGAAGATATCTCATCAAATAAAAGAGTTGTTCATACAAGCGCTTGATTCCGATAATTCAGTTTGTACGACAGCCATGTGTTATAGTGGTCCGACCTTAACAATTTTTTCGGACATTGTAGCGTTCTCTTGGAAAATAATTCATACTGGAGTTTGTGACGATATCTTAACAAATAAACAAGTTTTCCATACAAGAACTTGGGTTTGATTTATCAGTTTGTATGCCAGCTATAAGCTATAGTAGACCGATCTAAATAATTTTATTGCAGATTATAGTATTGCTTTCGAAAATAAGCTATGCCAAATTTTGTGAAGATATTTTGTCAAATAAAATGGTTTTCCACTCAAGGACTTGAGTTAGATCGTTTACCTTGTATGGTAGCTATATGCAATAGTGGTCCGATCTGAATAATTTTTTCGGAGATTGCATTATTGTTTAATGTTATAACCCATGCCAAGTTTCATGAGGATAGCTTATGAAAGAAAAGAGTTGTCCATAGAAAATTTTGATTTTGAGCCATCAGTTTGTATGGCAGCTATGTATATGTTATAGTGGTCCGTTTGGAACAATATACTCGAAAATTGTAGCGCTGTTTTTAAAAATAATTTGTGCCAAATTTCGTTAAGATATCCTGTCAAATAAAACAACTTTCCAAACAAAGTTGATTTTTACAGATGTACATAGTAGAGTTGGTGTTAGACAGACGGAAAGGGCTAAATCGACTCAGCTTGTCACGCTGAATATTTATATATATACTTTAGAGGATCTCTGGGCTTTCCTTCTAGGTGTAACAAACTACGTGGCAAAATATAACCTCCTCAAGGTATACCTACTATGACAGCGTCTCATTTACCTGGCAGCAGTGAGCATCAAAAACAAAAATAAATGTATATGAATATATTTTTTTTATTTCACTAATTCTCTTAATTTTTTTCTTCATGCTTGTGCTTTTTATTACTTTTCTAGCGAAAATTGCACATTAAATTATATTAACAGTTAGCTTATAGCGATTTTTGCTGCTCATTAAATTATGCACCAGCATGACTTGCCTCATACAAAAATATATATAAATACCTACACTAGAACAGCAATATATTAAATTATTAAATTATACACACATACATATGTAATTTTTACACAAACTTAATGCATTCGACCCACCAAAGGGTCCACCATAGCCCACTTATAACGGCTCTTTAAAAAACTATTTTCATTATAGTGAAATTAAATGCTTTTTTTTCAAGATGTGCTTCGTCACAGCTAAGTCGAAGCGTAAAATTGCAATTTTTACTAAGAAATTTCTAATTTTTATTTTCTTTATTTACTACGAGTGTTTCATTTGGTATTTAATGTAAAATTATTCGCTGGTTGGATTTGGAGTTGTAGAAAAGTGGTTTCTAACCGCTTAATGGGTGCTTAACCCAAATAGGTGAGTTTATATGTGGAAGTGCTGTTATTTATAAGGAATATGAAAATACTGCAAATTAAAACCCAATGTTGATGAGTAAAGGAGTTTCATAACATGGCAAAGTTGTTCGGGAATTAACATATTGTTAGAATGATGTTTATTTTTTGACCTGATTCTAGGTCTATTCAAAAGATTTAGCTTCCTTTCCTACAGGTATGTTCTGGCGAACATATTTTTATAATTTAAGCTATTTTAGGCTCATCAATTTTGAAGGAATGCCTTTCCTTATTAATATTATGCAAATTTAAAACAAAAAACCTAGTTTAAGCACCAGTTGCATTCTCTTTTCATTTCCTTAAGAAGTAATTCTATCAACTGAGATATATGTATGGAGCCTGAAGAGCTTCCCTTGTACTCACAAAACGATTGATTTGGGCATCAAGCTTCAAAACAATGAAAGCCACGTTAAAGGTATTTGAGAAAAAAGAAGTAAAACTAAACTGAACACAAAACTTAGGGTGGGTATCAATGGATTTAACCGAAACAAAGTCTGTTGTGGTTTCGGTTCATAATCAAGTAGCAAGCCAAGTTTAGTAAGGATTATTAAAAAAATTCTTATCATACTATTTCATATTCTCAGCATCGACCAACTTTACTAACAAAATATAGTTAAAAGGCTAGGTAACTTCTCTAACTTTTTCTATCAATAACTTTACTGATGTAATAGCACTATCAAAAAAATGACTAAATTTCATTGAGTTAGAAAGCAGTACTATGAGAGAGCATAAAAAATTATCCACCTATTATAAAGAAGACAAAAAAACATTGACCTAATTTTTAAAAATCAAAAGGATTTCTTACCCTAAAAGCTAAAGGCTAAAAGCCTTTAGAAAGATGCATAATGGATGGATGGTTAATAAATTATGTTCTAAGCTGAGAAATTAATACTGGCTTTTTCAATAGGAACGCTACAAAAGTAAACTTATAGAGACAGCAAAAGATACCATATTTTTCCCGCTCTTTTGACATTTCTCTTCATGGAAAGATATACGATCCAACAACGTGTCGAAATTATTAAAAGTGGAAAAGTTTTAATTCACTGGCACAGTACAAAATATTACTGTGCCAGTGAGACAAAGAAGTGCCCGTAGTGTCAAGAATATTGCTGCCGCTACCGCATCAATTAAGGAAGACCCAAATCAGTCTCTCATGCATCGTTCTCAAGCGATGGGTATCTCTGTGACGTCGTTGTGGCGAATTTTGCTAAAAGATCAGATCAAATTGACGCTTCGTCGTATGTTCGTGAACTGGGCTGAAGAACAACTTGAAAATGATCCAGATTTTCACCGAAAGGCTCATTTCTGGCTGAATGGCTTCGGCAATAATCAAAATATGCATTATTTGTCAGGCAGCTATTCACATCTACTCCATGAGACACCAAAAAATTTCGGTTTGGTACGGTTTATGGGCATCAATGGGCCGTACTTCTTCTGTGATGATCAAGACCAACACCTTACTGTGAATGGAAATCGCTACCGCTCAATGATAACCGCATATTGTTGTCCCGAATTGGATGATATGGACTTGGGCAATATGTGGTTCCAACAGGACGGCGCCACAAGACACAGGCGAATGTCACAATAGATTTTTTGAAGCCCAAGTTTGGTAAGCGGGTTATCTCACGAAATGTCCCAGTGAATTGGCCGCCTCGGTCGTGCGATTTGACGCCGTTAGACTATTTCCTGTGGGGCTACGTCCAGTCTATGGTCTATGCCAATAAGCCGGCGACAATTGATGAACTTCGTGCGGATATCAAACGTGTCGAAAATTGGGTTCAGCGTCTGGACTTCTGCAAGCATGTCCGCGGTGGCCATGCAAAAGAAATCGAGTTTCATATATAATGGCATCGAATTTACTTTCACATTGAAAACCCCGTTATAAGCTCAAATGTTAGCTAAAACATTTTCGGAATAAGAAGTTGAAAAATGAAGAATGCAGGCAACTTTATACATTGCTTATCAACCTCTAAATTAATAGCAATAAAATTTGAGCCTTAAAATCCGCGATAATGAAATTTTAATTTATCTGACAACCGTTGACAAATTTTACAAAGCGCAGTATCACAAAAACCTTATCGCAGGATCTTAAGAATACATGTGCATGCTTAAACAAGTATACACATAGTTGCTTAGCCAAGCAAATGCTATTAAAAATGAAATGTAAGATCATTAAAAAGCTTACGAAGATCAACTTTTTTATTACCACATTGAACTTATATGCGTTTTCTTAATTTGATATTCAGTTTGGCATGTGCGGACAGTCAGTCCAAATAAAGAAGTTCTAGTTGCTGCTTTTATTATGTTCTTTACTTGGCAATTTCGTAGCTGCCTTATCTTACAGTTTTATTGCAACATTTTACGAGCTAAACCGTTGCTGCAGATAAATATCTTTATTGACGAGTATGCTGCTGCGAATTGCAAAGCAAATGAGCAACATTTTTTGGTTGAATTTTGGACAAGAAGAGTTCAACAGGAATATATGTATTGGACAGTAGGCGTATAAAATGGTACGTTTCCTACTGATATTTATCTTCAATAATTTGACTAACTTTTTTTATTAAAATAAACTGTTTTTGCTATGCGGACTGAGACGAATACAAGTTCAAAAATCTTTTAAGTCAAGGTGACTTTGTAGGTTAGTGTGAAAGTGCTTTACTTTAACAGTTATTTGTCTACTACACAGCTTCATTTCAACTAGTTACCATTTTGGAAAAACTCATTAAAATTAAAATTATGAAACACTTTTATCTCTGGTTCTAAATTTTTGGAGTTATGATAGTGTGTCCCAAAAATAATATAACTTTATATTTAAATAATAATTCAACAGTTAGAATCAATGTAATCGGAACCGAGTTTGAAGAAATATTAACTTTCAAAAAAAATATTGGGTAGTCGAAAAAGTATTTAGAATTTCTAATAAAACTTCAACCTATTTTTTTTATATTTATAAAAATAAATAAATAAACAAATATGTACCATTTTGGTCGACTATTTTTTGCCATTTTTCCGCTAGAGACATTATGCCAACAGTGTAAAACTTTCAACAGTATAAATCGAAATTTCGAAATTTCCGCGAACTGATAGAGCATTACTTCGGTAAACTTTATGAATTTCATTGGTGACTTGCATGTTGTTCATCTCTTTTTCATAAAAAAATTTCAAAATAAAGCAATTTCTTCATTATTTTCCTTAATTTTTGCACAGCTGTTACTTTTTCAACTTCCCCGAATTAATTTTTTTTTTGGTTAAATGAAGCTTAAAATCTCACCTTTCCAACACTATATGGTATGACACAATTGGTACCACTGGAGATATACGACTGCAACAATATCTATTGACAAAATACGAAAAGAGTTTTTCGACTACCTAATACGGGGTGGCGCAAAAGTCAGAAGATGATCAGAAGAAAGAAGCTATGAATTTTGCAATTGACCTCTAATGTCAGTTCTGTTTTGACATTTGTATACGGATAGTAAACACATGCGAAATACACGTAAATAAACAATGGTACGCTACACTGCGTGCTACAACCGATATGCTGAAGGATGCATTTCCCGAGAAGCCAGCAAGATCGCCTGATTTCACCGCTCCAGACATCGTTTTGTGGGGCTTTTTGAAGTCGCGGGTTTATGTCAACAAGCCTCTGACGTTTGGAGCTCTTAAAGACAATACCCTCAAGAATGTGAGGACCTATCCCCGGAAGTTCTGGCCAAAGTGCTGGAAAATGCCATAAACAGGGCTCAAATGACAATCAACTGTGGCGGCGGCCATTTACATGATATCATATTCTCGGCTTGATGTAAAAAAATTTAAAAAACGAAATAATCCACAAGCAGAATCAAAGTTTTTCATATTTTAAAAAAGTTATTCATTTTCCAAACATCATCGGAAGGTTATTTTAGCGCCATCTGTTATAAAGTTTATTTCATTCTACAGCGTCCAACAATCGGCATGACATGATGTTGACAGCTCTTCACTTCCATATTTCTTCACGGATTTGTGCTGGTGGCTCCTTAAGAGCTTTTCGCAACGAAAATTCATCTCTTAGACCAGGCAAACAAAATTCCTCCTATTGAGATGAGTCAAATCCTCATGTAGATAAGAAAAACTTTTTCTACTGTGTGTAAAAATAGCAAGATTCTTCAATTTAAAATTCGCGCAAAAGCCTAATCGTAGAAATATTTTTTTTTAGGTTGGTAAAAGGGCATTCGGCGACTTTTATGATAATATAATACAACAAAGAAGTTGTTTGTCTTGAGTAACTGTTTTTGATTGGTAAATATTATTCAAAGAGGACCGATGGCACGTTTTCTATGAACCGCGTCCAGAACGGCCAACAAAATCAATTGATGATCAACCCGTCAAAAAATATATGAACTGATGCTTGAGAATCGACGATTTACAGCCCGAGATCTTACAGCCATCGTTGGAATATCGGATGGATCTGTGAAAACCTATTTGAAAAATTATTTGGGCCTAAGAAAAGTGAAACTGCGATTGGTTTCAAAATCACTCAATCACAGTGTCGTATTAACGTTTGTGATACAATGCTTTCCGACTGCCAGGAAATCATGCAACGTATTATTATTGGCGATAAATTTTGGATCTATTCTTACGACCAGGAAACAGACGATCAATCGACCAAATATCGTTACAAAGGTGAGGCCAAGCTCGACAAACCACATCAAAGCAAGACAAAAATTAAGGTTATGTTGACACTTTTGGCCAATTACCGAGGTGTGGTGCACTCCAAATTCCTTCCGATAGGCCAAACTGTCAACAAGAAATATTATTTGAGTATTATGTGTTGTTCTCGCGAAACTATTCGTAAAAGGAAGCCAGAATTATGGGCCGACAGCTCTTGGGTTTTGCCCAAATACTTTGAGGGGGAACGACATAAATTTTGAAGAATAAGTTAAGATTATGAACATTACTATATTTTCTCATAGTAGTAAATCTTCAAAAATTTCCCTTTTGTTACAATTTGTGATATGGCCCCCGCCATTTTTTTCGAATTAAGACAGGAAATTCCGTTACCAGTTTAATTAGATTTGACTGTTTTATTTCAATTTAACATCATGGCTTGATTGTTGATAAATCCTTTACATTCAAAAAGATCGTTTGTTTTTAGGACACATCTTATATATAGGAATAAATGTAGAAATAAGAGTCGTTTTTCCATTATGTTAAAGCTTGATAGAGGAGAACTTATAGTTTATCCGATGTTTGTAATCAAATTAAATGTTTATTTGTTATGCTTCTGATATCTTTAATATTAAAAGAAGGAAGAAAATATTTTGCTCTGAAACAAATAAAGAGAATATGGAATTGAACTGAGGAATTAGGAATGTGTCTGTGATCATTGTGGTGCAGCTAAGCGGTTTTGGATTTCTTCGAGTGTAAATCTTCATTAGTGAATTTGCCTTCTAAAGAAATATGACATATACAAGTAGATTATATTCCAACAAAGAATAAGCAAGCAATGCAGCTTAGATTAGTGTTTATAATGAGAAGCTACGCCAATAAAGAAGAAGAAGAATGAAAAGATACACCTTTTTTAAAGATAATAACCCACTTTTCTAGACTATCAACCATAAAGTGATTGACCGGCAACTAAACTACAAACAAATAGGAGCACTTGACTGATGTTTTGAAAAATATTTTTAAGTGAAAAATGCCCACCACACAAGTAAGATCAAATAGTAAATATAGTTGACTGCCGTCTTCCTTAAAATTTTGTTATTTAGTAAGTAAGTATATGTATACGTATAACCTTTTCTTAAATATGTAGACTATCAATTGTAGAGAATAACTCGGCTATAACCACGTAAGCGGTGTCTACGCCAATAAAGAATATAAAATAGAATGTGAAATGGAATAGTATCCTAGGTATAAGTGTCTGTTGATACTCGTATTATAAAAAAATACCAATAAATTTCAAGCAGAAAGTATTACTGCTCATTATAATATCTATGTATTATATATGAACACTGTAACTTCAACATAGCTTTATGACAACAGTTTGAGTTCGTACTTGAAAGTCACAGATATCTTGAGAAGCGCCTATAAGAGTAATGCAAAGTCATTAGATATGATGGTAATGACATCAAAGAGCCCTTATGTAGCTGAAGAAATCAGAGTGTAAGTCTCCCCAAAAACAGTTCTTGCGATGAAATACACTAAGCTTAAGGTTTGAGAATAACATTATTTTTACAACAAAAACAAAAGTAATAATAGCATAACTACTACTAAAATAAATAAATAACCACATAATAGTTGTGATGAGTAATTCTTGTGGCGCCTGCGCAGGGACTTATACAAATACAAACAAATAGGATAAAGCAATGTTTTTTTTTGCTAGTTTTATAGCGTCATTTTAGCTTCATTTATTTATCTATCGACAGCATAATTGTAGTTCAAACCAAACTAATAATAAAACTCCGCTACAATTGTTTTATTCAACATGGAAAGCATGTATGTTGCTACTCCTAGCTATCATAAAATTCACCAAGTAGCTTCTAAAAAGATATAAATATTTTATTATATATTTTTAATTGCTCTCAATAAAGATTTAAGGGTCTGGGAAAAAATGTTGGGAAATAATTGCTGAGACACTTTTTATGCTTTCGATATTTTCATGAGATTTTTTTTTCATTTTATTTGAACAGTAGTTCAAAGGTTAATATTGACTAACTTTACTGCTGTAATGTGATATTTTTTGTTATAAAAATTTTAATGTCTTTTATTTATTCATCTAAGGGGGTTTATTTACTTGCTAGTCAGAAAAAATGTTTTTTTTTGGAAATA
The DNA here is from genome assembly GCF_016617805.1 of Bactrocera tryoni. NCBI lineage: Eukaryota > Metazoa > Arthropoda > Insecta > Diptera > Tephritidae > Bactrocera > Bactrocera tryoni. Next base: position 65,918,107 of record NC_052500.1, on the reverse strand, counting down.
TTAAAAAAAAAATATATTAAAGAACTTTATTAAAAAAAATTGTATATTTACAAAATAATACACTTTGAAAATGAGGAATTCATTTTAAAAAATTTTGGGAATTTTGCATAAATGGGAGTTCCATCATCTCGCAGTCAATCTCCAGGAGTACTTTAAAAAAAAAAAAACGAGAAAAGTGGTTTGGCGGCGAGGAAGATTTTTCTATTTAAAATTATCTAACATCTATTGCAAAAGAAGTATACTACCAATGATCGAAAGATTTGTCAAAATTTATGTTTTAGTAAACAAATGTATGCCAAGGAGTTGCTTAAAAGGACAGTATGGTAATCTTTTTTCAATTTTTTTCTTTTGCATTTTCTGTTCTCTTATACCCTTAGAATTAATGTAGAAACCCACTTTACCATTGAAAGGTTTCGAAAAAGGCTCAAAAATAATAATACCGCTCGACTTTCTGAACGCTCGGAGTGCACAACTCAAATTCAAAACGCGTTTTTCTCAAAACATACTTTTTTAAACTGGCGTACAAGATTGCGGTCGAACTACTTAACAGATTTACTTAATTTTTTTAAAATGTTTACAAAACGCCTGGCTATCGTCTCTATTTCGTTCATAATTTTTTATAATTTATTTACAATGTTATGACAAAATTTATGTAAAAAAACATGGAGAAGAATTGGTAAAAAAAAACGTTAATTACTTTTTTATTTATCAAAATTTTTTCATGATTCTAGTAGGGACGATAACCATTCACCTACTTTTTAAGAATAAATTGGGTTTTTGTGTTTCAGATGATCCAAACATGAGAAATCGTCTCCGCCAGTAAAAAAACGCATCTCATTCACCCAGCCATTTCTCCGACAGATGTCATCAAAAAATTCCGAAAAAATTTGTTTATACACTCCACGATATACCCCATGATATGTGAAAAAAGTTCTATTGTAAAATACAAATTTCTATACAACAAAAAAATGTCAAAAAAACACACCAGATTACCCTACTGATCCCTTAAACAAACCAATGTTAATTCAAAAATTCGATCGTAACCAAATATATTTTAGAAGGTTCTGGGAAAATTGCAAATCGATCTGTTTAGCACTTTCGGAAAAATTTTCTAAATATGAAAAGAACTTTTTCGGAAAACATATTTAGAGTTTTGGGCGCCGATTAAAATAAGTTTAAGGGGTTACATGGGCTTAGAGGTTTCAAAAAATCGATTTTTTGTTCCCTTATCAAATTCTACAACACCTACAGAATATTGATAGGGTCTTGAGAACTTGCGCACTTGTGTCCCACTTATGTTGTCACTCAAATCTTTAAAGTTTTTCTCAAAACTGTATTTTCGTAATCGGTTGGCAAGATTTCTCGAGAACTACTCAACCGATCTTCATGAAATTTTATGCAGGTCTTTGAGATACAATTCTTAAAGACGTGGACGAGGAAATCTTTTTCCATTACAACTATTTGAGGAAAAAATGATGCGAAATTTTCAATGAAATTTTAATTTTTTTTAAATATCTGCCAAAAATCCAATTTTCAAGTTTTGTTTTCTTTGTCCAATTTTTAAGTTAAGGTTATAACTAAAACACGTATTTTTTTCGCTTTACGTGAACCTGTTAGGAAATATCCTGCCAACGCGGGCGCATCTTTTTCCCAGGGATCACCGGAAATGTCATCGCAATGACCGAGTTTAAAATATTTTTTTTCCAAACTTTTCAGAACTTCTTTGTTAAGGGTGTATGTTTGTAACAATAAAAAATTTTAATAAAATATTTTTTTTATATGAGAAAAAAAATACTGTTTTTACCCGAGGAAGCTCATGTAATCCCTTACAGAAAGCAATGTCAAGGCAAAAACTAGGTCATTACCTGAAAAATGTATCTTAGAAAGTTGTAGAACAATTTCAGGTCGCTCGGTTTAGCTCTTTCGCCGAAATTTTCCATTTAGAGTTTTGGGAGCCGAGTACACAAAGTTTAAAAATCTTACAAGAAATAAAACACAATCATATTACAATTCACAAAAAAAGAAAAAAAAAATGTGTATTCAATTACAACAACATTTGCACTCTTCAATTTCCCAACTTATGCAAGAAAGCCTCACTTTTAACAATAACAGCACCATTGCAGTTCAACCATAACAACGTCATCAACAGTCCTCAGCATGCACAGCACAACAAAGGAGTGTGTCGACTTAAATGAAAGACTTAAGCAACAAACCTAAAATAAGCCAAGTGCGTAACTAAAGCGCAAAATGCGAAAAATGAGCAATTAAGAGCGCAACGAAAAGCGAAAGGAAGTGCCGAAGCCGCAAAATTGAAAAGAAAAAGTGCATTTGTAGATTTATGTGGACGGCAACAGCTTAATGAGCGTACATACGCACACACATTCACATACACACATACACGTGCTTTATGCAAATGAGTTCATGCAGAATGATTTATGATTTCCAAGTCACTGTAATCAAATTGTATGAGGCGAAGCGAAAAGAGAAAAGTGTTAAATTGATGCTATTAACGGGCGATTATTTACCGTTTTAACGCCGCAAAGAAATTGATGTGCTGAGTAGAGTGCAGAGTATGGAGTTCGCAATATAATTTATATGTTTTAATACATTGTCTATAATAAACTGAAGTGGTGAAAGATCGTATGTGTAATTAAAATAAAATTTACAGTTACAAATTAAATTTAAAAAAATAAGAAACTGTAAAATTCATTTATTTTTTTCTATTTGAAAACAATTTTAACAAAATTTAATTGCGCTTTCAGGGCACATTAAGGTACGCAATCAGTGAAGTGTGTTTGATTCGGCTAAATTATAGCCAGGGCCCTGCTAAAGGTTTGGTTTTATTACTACAACACTAAAGATAATACAAAATTTGTGGAAGTAGCTGAGGAGGGTCTAAGCAGGTGTCATTAAAGAAGGTATAAAATATACAATTTCAATAATAACTAGCTCTCAAGACTCTACAAAAGAGGAACTTTTATGTGAACTATTTTTTTTCTGAACACTTACACTTATATACTTAATAAATTTTAACTCAATTATAAAATTTGGTACACATTTGGGTGGATTAAAACAAAAAACTATTAAGCTTTTGCTTAGATATCGTGAAAATATCGTCTGAATGGAAAAAAAACAAATATACTGGTAAAGTTTGAGTTCTCAACAGGTGCCGCTTTGTAATTTCTGATTTTCCATATCAAAAAGGAATATCTTCTTATTGTGATTGCCTGTTTAATCCATTTAAACAAATTATTGTATAATAGAGACAATTTATGAGACAATTATAATTTAAGGATCTATAAAAAAATTTAGTTTTGCTCAGTTGGCTTTTTCAAAAGTTATTCGAAGTCAAAGTCCAACTTCGGAAGATAAAATATAATTTTTAAAAAATCTTCACAAACTAATACCTCAAAATCAAATAATCTTATTTTTCGATAATTCGGATTATATTTGCGCGGTTTGTAGGAAAATATACTACACTTTTTGTTTTATTTGACTCTCCCTATTGCTAAGTATTGTTCTTCTCTAAAAAGCATATGACTTTATGAATGACTTCTGTAGGGCTCACTTATAAAATATTTACAGCAAATTTAAACTTTTCTCAGCAATTTTCAGCTTGGGCTTATTTTAGCTTTTCGTTAGAGCCAAAAAAATCATGACGGTACTGAATGCCGAGTAAACATAGATTTATTTCTTATCTATACTGCGAAACTGCCAAAATAAGTCGAAAATGTCTCATAAAAAATGGCCAAAAACTATCAAATTGATCTCTATCCAACTAGTATGTAAGAGATCGTTTCTGATAGTCTACTAATTTGGCTAAACTTCGAAACATAAGCTCAACTTCAGGCTCAGCAAGTGCTTGCGGTTAACCCAAAAATATAACCCCTGTTTTCACATTTGAAATTTTTTGGAAAAAGTTTAAATAAAAATCTTCGTAAGCAGAAAACTGCAATTCTGATGAATCGGTGAAAATTCTTAAGTTCGGATTACTTTTTTGGAGATTTTCCAGGACAACTAAGTCTACTAGTCCAGCCCCAATTAATATCAGTATATACCCGTATGATGACTTCACAAAAGACAACAACAGAAGTTCATCAAATGTCATTACATCAAAGTGTTTATATATATTTTTTAATATTTAATCGAAAGGGTTTACATTATTTACAAACTTTTATTCGAAAGTATTCATAATTTTATATTTCATATTTTTAATCGTACAAATTCATCTCATAGTCAAAATCTTAATAGAGAGTATCAATTGTTTTTTAAGTGTTCATAATATTTTTTTTAATTTTCAAGCAAAAATTTTAATTTTTTACAAATTTTTATTCGAAAAAATTCATAATATTTTTTTCATACTTTTAATCCTAAAAATTCGTAATTGGTTTTTTCAAAAGCTTAATAGAAAGTGTTGAGATTTTTTTAATTTTTCATCAAAGATTTTTCTAATTTTTTAATTAAAATTTTTGTTACGAAATTGTTTATTTTTTTCAACTTTTTAATCAAAAGTGTTTTTAGGGTTTTAAATCCTTTATACTATTTTTTTTAGTTTTTAATTGAACGGGGTTTATTCTTTTCAAATTTTTAATTGAAGATGTTAATTATTTTCAAATTTGTATTAAATATTTAAATTTTTTTAACCAACCATAGTGTTATTTTTTTTTTTTAATTATTATTATTTTTTTATTTTATTATTCATATTTATCATCATCTATTTTTTAATCTGTTATTGGCATTATTCATAATCTGTGCTTTACGTGCTAGCTGTTATAGTGAACTCTCTTGAATACAAAGGTCGTGGATACATCACACGAAACGCATACAAAAAATTACTTTAAATGATTCAACGGTCGAATTACCATGAGAAAGTGGTGATTTTAGTAGTAAAATATCTCAAATAATAGTAATTACTTTGAGAATATTCCTTAATAATTACTATAATTTATACATGACCGCCTCTAAACAATTATTACTAAACACAATTCAACCACAAGAACCTAAACTCCAGCGTTGTGCCACTTTTTGCACCCAATCTTCGGTTGCCTCATTATTTTTCTACACAATAATATACAAAAGGGCTTACAAACAAAAATAGCCGTCTAACGGTACGTGAAATAAGTTTTTGTAATTTTAATTATTATGTTAGCTGGCACAACGCAACAAAAACGGCGTTACTTCAGTAAGATTTACTTTTATGTTTTTATTTTTTTCACCTCGCTTTTAAGCTATATGAATTGAGAGAACTGTACAATGACCTTAACTACCTGTCAGCCTAGATTTTAACGGTGCACAAAGGAGAAATTTCACACTCTTACTTTCGACCGTAAGCTAAAGCACCAGAAGCGTCTGAGAAAATCTGCTTAAAATGAATATTTAATGTGTTTCGTTTGACTGCTGATGGGATTTGAAACAAAAAAACCAACAACAACAGCAATAATAAAGCAAATAAACAAAGCATTCATCACTGAAGTTCGTTGGCTCGGCTGCCGTTTGCGTTTACTATGTATGTGACCGACTAGACGCGCTTGTTGTGTAGCAAGTTCGTTGCTTGAGTCTTCTGTTTAAACAAAGGCTTTATAAAATTTAAGCAAACAAAAACTGATTATTCTGATTGTTGCAGTTGTTGTTTGTGTTGCTCATTTATATTTTTGGTTTTATTGTTTTTGTTGTATTTTTTGTGTTTTTGTTTATTTGCTTTTGGTAATTATGCGTTCCAACTCATTTCACTTAGTTTAATGACCGGCTTTGCCACCAAGAAATTTTCGCAACAAATGTTTAATAAATGCAAATACGCAGCGGCAATTAAGGCGTGCTTGTAGAAATCTCATTTTTATGAGGTGCAAAGAACACAATTTAAAGTAGAAAGCATATTTTTTCAAAATATAATTTTTTTGTTTATACATACACATCTCGTCAGTCAAACATCAGTCAAAGGGCGGTGTTGTAGTTATGTATAATGGAAATTTCTTCTACTCCCACTTAAATCACCTAGCCAACTTTTTAGGTTAATTTTGTTTTACAAAACATACAAATTACTACATATTATTGCACCGCCATTGTTCAAGAATTTTTACAAATCTACAATGAAAACTTTCTTCTACTCATTGTCCACAATGTGTTTGTAAATCTCTATAATCCATCTTCATCCATTTGTGTATTCTTTTGTATTTTCCAAGACAACGAAATTTGTGTGCTGTCAGCTTAGTGAGCAAACAAATTACCTAGTTGGGTATTTGAATACGCATACATCTTCTTTTTGTTGATAAGCTAATAAGTGTAATTGGAAATTTGTTGCTACATTTATCATGAAACGAAATGGAGAATGCAAACTTTCACTACACCCACGCTCTTCAAATGAAAACAAGAAACAGTAACGACAGTATTTGGAGTAGGCTTTTAGCTGCTGGGGAAAATTGTATGCAAGAAATATTTACATATTTGTAACATTCAGCTTCTGACTTAAGTGGGTTTGGAGTGATAAACATATGAATCGATACACTAATATTACTGTTACACTTTAAAATAGTGGACGATGTTTAACGTGTACTTAGATTTATGTTTTCAAGTATTTTATGTAAATTTTATTACTATTATAATGTAACATAATCATAACTAAGTAATCAATTGTTCTATAGTTATGCTCTGTACAGTTAAAAAAAATATTTTGCGAATAAAAAGTAAAGTAATCATCCAAGTAATCATTACTTAGTAATCAATTACTTTGAAATTACGATTACATTTTAAGTACGTGTAACAAGAATAGTACATGTAAAATAATATAATGCATTTAAGACATGAAAACCTGGTTCTGTTTGTAATAAATTATGTACTTCAAGTATTTCGTGTAAAATTTATTATAATTATTATAATATAACGCAATCATTACTAAGTTATCAATTGCTCTTTTTTTAATTACAATTTAATGATATGCAATAAAAAGATTTTTGCGAATAAAAAACAAAGTAATCATCCTAGTAATCATTACTTAGTAGTCAATTACTTTGTAATTGTGATTGCACTTTAAATTCGCGCAACAAAAATAGTTTATGTAAAAGAATTTAACACGTTTAAGATATGAAAACCTTGGTTTTTTTGTAATAAATTATAGTAATCATATAAATTAAGTAATCATTAAAAATGGCAAAATATTACTTTATAATAAAAGAGAGCTTCTGAAGAAAAATAAACAAAAAAAGTAATCATTACATAACAATCAATTACTTTGTAATTGTGATTACGTTTTAATTACGTGCAACAAAAATAGTTTATGTAAAAGAATACACTGTAGACATGAAAATCTTGTTTTGTTTGTAATAAATTACTTGGTAATCATGATTACAAATTTTAATACCAATAACTTAATTAATCAGAATAATCATTATTTAGCAATATATTACTTTGTAATTGAGATTTCGTTTTAATTACGTGCAACAAAGGTAGTTAATTCAAAAGAACATAACATGTTAAACCAAGGTAATCATCAATGGCAATCTGAGTGATTGCTTTTTTGACTACTAAGGACTTATTATCTTTTAGTTATGACTACGTTTGATTACTACGTTGATTAATTTCATGCAACAAACATTATTTATGGAGGTAAATATAATGTATTTAAAACCAGGAAATCAATACTTAGTAATCAGTACTTGTTTTGTTTGTAATAAATAACTTGGTAATCATTATTACAAATTTGAATATTAATGACTTAAGTAATCATCAGAATAATCATTACCTAGCAATCAATTACTTTGTAATTACCATTTTCTTACCTAAATAATTTAACTTACATGCAACACAACACAGTGACAACACAATCACTAAGAGAAGTCAACTACTTAATAATCATGATTACAATTTGTGATTACTTGCACAAACTTTATTACATGCCACAAACACATTTTATGGAAATAAATACAACGTATTTAGATCAAAGTAATCATTACATAGTAATCAATTACTTCATAATTAATTATATTTTAGGTGAGTGAACCAAAATTGTTTTTGTAAAAGAACGCAAGACATTTAAAACAAAACAAAAACGTTAAGAATAATTAATTACTCAGTAATCATGATTACAATTTTGATTACTTGCAATAAATTATATGTAAAATAATAAATTTGTTTCAGCTTACTCTTTCAAAATACAATTACTTCAATATACATATAAACATTATTGGGCTAACATATGTGTTGTAATCAGTAACAATCCAAATAAGTTTGCTGTAAATAAATTATAACAGCAAATCTTAGTTTATCGGTGATAATAATTGTATACCTAATATTAACTTTTTTAAAATCATTACCATTACTCCAATTTAGTTTTTAATTATTAAGTGAAAAATTATATTTTATCAAAATGTTTAGTAAGTATAATTACTCGAATTTTTAATGCAATTTTTACATAAACAGATATTAATAATCATGCTTGATTGCATGATAATTAAGAGTAATCATCACTACCGCAACTCTTTAGCAAAAATAATAACTGAAGTATTGGTTAACAATACATAAATCAGTTTTTTTGTCTTTGGCATATGGACCAAAAATATAATTTTCCTTTCATAATGTATGCCGCTAGCATCATTACTTCAGTATATTTATGTTTAGCAGCCACTTGAGACTTTTTGAACACCATATGGGCATTAAGTATATAAGTAAATTCATACCGGTAGGTATCATATTTATTTATTTTCACAGCGATGCGCCCAAATATGGGCATCCTCAACACAATAGGCAGCAGAGTACAAGAAAATTCCATTTACATGACCAGCTGCCAAAGTGCTCACTATAAATAAATGTAGTAAAAACGAAAAAAAATCTTATGGCCGTATGTAAAAATAACTCAATGTCCAAGCGGAATACAAGACAAGAAAAACATTGTAAAATTATGTAGGCGGACATTTTTTCTCGAAGCAGAAAAGCAGGCCACGCTCCACTTTCAAGCGAACGAAGCATGCAGTGCTGGCCAAGCATGTAATTTGTAAATTTTTCTAAAGAAAAAAATTGGATTATAAAGATTTCGGTGACTAACTGTTGATTTTGTGTACAGAAGTTTTAGAAGAATTTCACAGAAAATTATGGTTTGAGTAGAAAAGCAGTTAAAATAGTTTGCGTAGAAGAGTAGAACACATTTGAAACCAGTTAATTGTTAATATTACAAAAAAGTTTAAGTAAATAAATATAACTCATTTCAAAAAAAGGTAATCATTAATAGTAATCAATTACTTGGTAATCATGATTACAATTTTAATTACTTGAACAAAAATAGTTTATATAAATGAATGTAACACCTTTGAAAGTAAGTAATCGTTAATAGTAATAAATTACTTGGTAATCATGATTACAATTTGTACTACTTTATCAAAAATAGTTTACGTAAAAAATGCTATACACTAGAGAAAAGTAATCGCTTTCAGTTTTCAATTACTTGGTAATCATGTTTACAATTTACTACTTGAACAATCAATTATTTGTAATCAAGTAATTGGTAATTATGACTAAAATTCGAACAACTTGATCAAAAATAGTTAACGAAAAAGAAAATAACACATTTAGAAAATTTAGATAACACATTTAGAAATTTAGAAAAAAGTAATGGTTATCAGTAATCAATTACTTGGTAATCATGATTACAATTTAGACTAATTGATCAAAATTAATTTACATAAAAGAATGCGTAACACTTATAGAAAAGTAATCGTTATCAGTAATCAATTACTTGGTAATCATGATTAAAATTTAGACTACTTAGGCGAAAATTGTTTACGTAAAAGAATGTAGCACATTTATAAAAAAGTAATGGTTATAAGTAATCAATTACCTGGTAATCATGATTACAATTTGGACTACTTGTAGCATTCAGTGCTTGGCAAGAAAGTAGTTTGTAAATTTTTCTAAAGAAGAAAATTTAGTAATAAATATTCTGGTGACTAGCTGGTTTTGTATTCAATAATCTCAGAAAAATTTGTATTAATATATATTTTTTTTAATTTTTTGTCTTGATATTTTTGAGGTTGATGGTAAACAAATTTTAGTTACTTCATACTGATTGGTTTCATATAGTCACAGACATTCGAAATTATGTCATACCCACCTTATGATACAAAATCTTCGTTACCGTTAACCACAAATTTACTTCAATTGTGAAATATCCAATATGAATTTCTAATACTGCCCTCGCCTGCTCATCATTACTCATAGCATTGTACACTTATGCTGTTTCAATACCAAAAATTAATTTCATCTACATATGAGCACATTGTTGTTGTTACTGTTGCTGTGCTGCATGCTGCTAGTCATTGTTATGCCAATTCGACCCACTCATTAACACTTGTTTGTGTTGCACTTGTGTTGTTGCTTGTTTATGTTTAGTTATTAATAATTTTGGTTAATAATAACAGTGAAACTGGGTTAATCCGCAATTGCAAGTGAGTCAAGTGAAGTGAAATTTTCAAAATAAAAAAATTAATGAAGGAATTTGAATAAAACAAAATTAGGGGAGTAAACGTAAAAGTAAGGTGCTCATGAGTGAATCAAGTAGATTTGTGGAGTCTCATGAGTTTGATGAAGAAAAACAAAAAAGTGTCTAATTGAAAAAAAAATTAATAAAACAAATTTTGTAAGGAAATTTACTGGCTTCATTTTTACTACAAAATATGTCCCCTACTGATACAAATTCTTTTTTTTTGGGTACTGCTTGATAACAGTAAATTCTTTTATTTTCGGTACTGCTTGATAACAGCAATAAATTATTGTTGATCACTCAAATTCACTTTTGACTATAATTAAAAAAAAAAAGCAAGAAGAGTAGAAAAACACTTCAACTTCAAGAGCACATAAGATAATTCCTCTCTTTTTAATGGCAATAAGTATATTATACCATACTTATTGTTAAGCTAGATGTCCAGGAAGGTGGGCATAGTACACTTAGACCACGAAGTAATACTTAATCCGGTGGTTCGTGGGAGAGTCTGGAGTTTGGAATAGATTAAGTTTACCGGATCGAATTTCCGCACGCCGACTTTTGATGCCTCCCCCTACTTACTTTTTTTTAAAGTAAAGGCTTAGGCTATAGTCAAGCGACGAAAGTGCCTACTACCAATTTGCTATTAAAATTCTTTATATCCATTTCCACTATTTTATGCCCATATTTCAAAGAGCGAAATCCAAGGTACTTTAGCCTTGATCGGCCGAACTCGAAGAATTCAAAAAGGAAATATTGGCATTATGCAATCTCATGTCCTTCCAAACAACTTATGCAACTGGCATCCGGTAAAATGTTTTATAGCAACACGTTTACCAACTCTGCCCCTCTCAGTAGTTTTTTTGATAACGTACTATTTTATAACTTACTTATGAAATATGTACTATATTTCAAGGGTTCTTAATGAAGGACTTAAATATTAAAGGAAGCTCGTTCTTAAAGACAAAAAAATTATCAAAAAATCATAAATGGAAACATCTCCCTATATCCGCGCTTAAACATTTATTAGTTATTTAAACACCAGTTTTGTTGATTATAAATGCGACAAAAGTGCTGCTAAATCAATGAAAAAAAGACAAACTTAATATGTAAGGGTTATTCAGTTGAGTAAGTGGTCAGATTTATATTAATGATATTACATTATATATCATGTTAATGATTTACTTTCCAATTGACTATATATTTACTCTTTTTCACTATATTGGTCTGAAACCTTTCGTTAACTCGGCCTGATTTGAGGTCTTCTACTGTGAGATAATGTTATGGACTGACTTAGAGTAATGTGGCAATTGTAATTATTGTTGCTGTAGCGGTAGAAAATATTCTTGGAGAATAGTGCAAAGTTTGGCAATGTTTGATTGAATATAAATCTGGTAGCATTCCGGTTACTTAAATCCGACTGCCTTTGGGATAACCCCACATGGGGCAGTGGGTAGAATTTACCCGCGGTAAGGTACATATGCCAGTCCTAAGTGGCGACTAAAAGCCACGATGCACCATGTCTGTTATTTGGCTTGCCTCGAAATTTCAACATAGTCTTGTCAGAAATAGTGCTATAATACTCAGCTTGAACTGATATTATAGACTTTGAATAAGATTCCTTCTAATGAAAAGACATTTGAAGTTCAAGCGACAAATGTCACGAGTTTTTGAGTTTGATGGGTGCTCATCTGGTAGTAGCAAAAGCTTCAAAGAGACTTAAATGTGGTATCACGGGAAACAGTAAGTCCTTATAGTTCGTTCCAATCTAGGTAGGTAGGAGTGCAGCCCTATCGGGCTCAATTAGCACTCAATGTGCCAATCTACTCATTTGGTTTGGCCCTTTGGGGAGATTCATAGTGGCTGTGGTTTAAACATGAAGGCAGATAGAATTGAATATTTAGTTAAGTGGGGAGTCGCACTGTAGCTGGGACAGAACCCACAGCCCGGCAGAGGTTTTAGGTCGGCTTCGAATCCGATCAAAGTGAAAATGGTGTACCTTTTACCAGACCACTTAGAATCAAATAATACCTGCAAAAAGCGTAAATTATTTGGGGCGCTGATCAACGCATTTTTTTAATCTATGTACTTTTAGATACCGTGGGGTTAGGCCGTCGACGGCATGTACTCATATACATAAAACATAACGACTGCTGTCTTTGGAATTATATACACTCGTGGCCACGCAAAGCTTACCACTCAAAATTTACAAGTGTTGTGCATCTTTGACAACACTTTATTGCGGTATAGCAATTTTTTATTTAGAACTAAGTTAATGACATGTTATTTAGCAATAAAATTTAAAAAAGTAAGGAAGGGCTAAGTTCGGGTGTCACCGAACATTTTATACTCTCGCATGATAAAGTGATAATCGAGATTTAATTATCAGTCATTTACATATTTTTCAAATACCGTATTTGTGTAAAGTTTTATTCCGCTATCATCATTGGTTCCTAATGTATATATTATACAGAGAAGGCATCATATGGAATTCAAAATAGCGTTATATTGGAAGAAGGCGTGGTTGTGAACCGATTTCACCCAAATTTTGTACATGTTATTAGGGTGTTAAGAAAGGTTATATACCGAATTTCATTGAAATCGGTCTAGTAGCTCCTGAGATATGGTTTTTGGTCCATAAGTGGGCGATGCCACGCCCATTTTCAATTTAAAACAAAGCCTGGGTGCAGCTTCCTTCTGCCATTTCTTCCGTAAAATTTAGTGTTTCTGACGTTTTTTGTTAGTCGGTTAACGCACTTTTAGGGATTTTCAACATAACCTTTGTATGGGAGGTGGGCGTGGTTATTATCCGATTTCTTCCGTTTTTAAACTGTTTATGGAAATGCCTGAAGAAAACGACTCTGTAGAGTTTGGTTGACATAGCTATAGTTGTTTCCGAGATATGTACAAAAAACTTAGTAGGTGGCGAGCCACGCCCACTTTTCCAAAAAAATTGCGTCCAAATATGCCCCTCCCCAATGCGATCCTTTGTGCCAAATTTCAATTTAATATCTTTATTTTTGGCTTAGTTATGACACTTTATAGGTTTTCAGTTTTCACCATTTTGTGGGCGTGGCAGTGGGCCGATTTTGTCCATCTTCGCTCTTAACCTTCTTATGGAGCCAAGAAATACGTGCATCAAGTTTCATCATGATATCTCAATTTTTACTCAAGTTACAGCTTGCACGGACGGACGGACGGACACACAGACATCCGGATTTCAACTCTACTCGTCACCCAGATCACTTTGGTATATATAACCCTATATCTGACTCTTTTGGTTTTAGGACTTACAAACAACCGTTATGTGAACAAAACTATACGTAGGTTGCTATATATATTTCTGGCCTAATAATGTAAATAGGCATATTTATCAACGAAAATGTTTCTTTTTTTGTTTTTTTTTTATTTTTTTTATTTTTTTTATTTGTCAATTGCTATTTTGTTTCGGGCATAGATCCATGATTCGTCACCTGTGACGATCTTATAAACGTCTTTTGAAGCAGCGCGATCGTATTTTTTCAGCATTTCTTTACACCAATCCACACGAGCCTTTTTTTGAGCGATTGTCAAATTGTGCGGGATCCAACGAGAACAAACCTCTTTTACGGCCAGGTGTTCATGCAATATCGAATGTATGCTGGTGGGAGAAATGCATAGGCATGCCTCTATCTGAAGGTATGTTACATGACGGTCTTGCATTATCAGTTCACGTACGGCATCGATGTTTTCTGGCACAACGGCTGTTTTGGACGACCTTCACGGAATTCGTCTTTGAGCGAGCGTCGGTCACGATTGAATTCGTTGTACCAGTTTTTCACAGTGCTATAGGATGGTGCTTCATAGCCATACAAAGATTTTAGTTCATCGATGCACTCTTGTCGTGATAATCCACGTCGAAAGTTGTGAAAAATGATCGCACGAAAATGTTCACGAGTTAATTCCATTTTTTGGCCGAGATGAATTTTTTAATTCCCTGTAAATAAAACAATTCACGATTAAATGACAAAACGTTCTGAGTGATGTTATGCTAAAAAATGTCAAACTATCCAATGGAAATGTCAGATTGCACCTGGCAACACTTAGTGTTGCCCTAGGCCAGAATATATATAGCAGCCCTCGTAATACTCTCCTTAGCAACTTTGTTGCGAGAGTATAATAAATTGCTAGCAAACTAATGCCTTCAAATGCATAATGCAACTCTGAAATTGCCAAATATTTCAGCAATATTTTTTATAATTATTTACTATTCCAAGGCGAATTTTTTATTACAATTTCTCCAATGCAAACTCTTTCGCTTTAAAAAGCAACTATTTCTAATTTTCACTATGCTTAGCAGCTTCAGATTTTATGCGCGCAGTAACACCTTTTAGTTTACACCATTATTTCCCCAGCGTTTCCCATCATTAAATTGAACTTAAGGGAATACAAAATCCTTGAAAGGCTTGAAGCAACAAAGGCAGCGGCAAATCAATGCAAAAAAAGCGAAAAAGTTATACAAATGCAAACGACAAGTAAAATAGATTTTCTTATTTGATTAACACTGACACTATGACCATAAATAACTGCCTAAAACATGCACCCCCAGAGGGTATGGGTTCTAAGCAGTGCGAGCTGGCCAAAGCGGCAAGCAAGATGGCAACAAAAAACAACAAAAATCAAACAACAATGGTAACAATAGCAAAACTATATATTGTATGCTTTTAGAAAAAACCTACTAGGGCAAGCTGCATGAACAGAAAGCTAACAACACTAAGCAACATTGGCCAACATGCAAAAGTACTTAGGAAAACCAAAAACAAAAAACTTGGTATAAAAAAAATATGAAAAAATAACTAAAAACTAAGCACAACATACGAATCCTTGGCAGGAGTTGATCAGCAGCACAAAGGCACACCGAATGGCAACAAGCAAACGAAAAGCATAAGTGGCGGCTGCGCAGTTAAGAGCTGGAAATTGACTACCAATGCGGCTAACAAGCGCTGCCAATGTCTTTGCGCGCCTGACAAGCAACTACAATGTGCTGCCAACTTGTTGTTTTTATTTTTGTAATCCCTAGAGTTAGCTAAAGTAGCTGCCCAGGACGGTGGTGCGGTTGTTTTCAACCGCAGTGGCGTTGGCCCTACGCTGATATGCTTTGGAGCGATACATTGCTTGCGCTTTGCTTACAGCAGCTGCTTGGGAATTTCCTTTTGCAAAATGTTTATTGTTAGAATAAAGTTTTTCTAAGTTTATTATAAATATTTTTTTTTCACTCCTTTTTAGCGTGAGCACAATTTCCTTAGCCAACGGCGTTGGTCTTGGCACCAGCGAGGCTACTACAAGAGGTAGCAGCAGCCAGCGAACACCACAAACACCAGAAAGACCACAAACAGCAGAAAGCGGCCTAACGAAGGGCCACTTTTTGCCTTTCCGGATACTTTATTTGCTTTTGTATGTAAATGTGCAGCGTATTTTTGTTTTCCACGCTTTTGCTATAATGTTCTTTTGTTGTTGTCGTTGTTTTTTTGTATTTTTTTCACGTCGTACATATGCCCTATTTGGCCGCTGGGCGGTTCACAGTCGTTTGTTGCATCAATTCCACCAAACAAGGCACGACGAAACTGGCCAACACCCGCCACTACAGCTATCAGCTGGCAGATCAAGGAACGAGGTAAATGACAGTATTATGCGCTGATATGTAAGCAAAAGAAGAGAGAAAAAACATTCAAGTAGAAATAGTTAATAGTAATAAAAAAACCAATATACACAGTACAAGGTGACCAGAGCAAGACGTTGTATGAGGTTAGAAGCTTAGACATTTTTTTAGAACGAGTACGGAACATGGGCATAATAGGGACTATTGAACGAAATTTAAGGAAAAGATTTGATATGTATTTATTTGGTAAAATTTCAATGCCGGAATGTGATATAGTTCTGGATAAAACCAGTTGTAGATTACATAAAATTTCTATAGAATATATATTGACTAGTAAAGAATTCCTTTTAGAATGATATCTTGTAAAACGAAGTTCATTAATTGTCCAAGAAATGCATTTGGTTATCTGTATCTCTTAAGGGCGATTGGATAACACTCGTTTGACGTTAGAATGATAAGGTTTTTTACCACAACAACTCTCGCTTCTTTTTTAATTACTTGTTTATGTATTTTTTGACCAAACGTCACAAGTGGACACCAACAAAGAGAGAATACACCATACTTTATACTTTTATTCCATAAAGGTAACAACGTAAATCAATCGGCCGAAAATCTGAATGGTGTTTAGGGCTCTGAAGTTGTAACAGCCTAAGATGCATCTTGCTCTGGAAGACAAATTGTCAAAAATATATGTAAAATAATAGATATCAAGTAGGCAGTGTTTCCATTGTTCAAGAGTTAAGCATTGCACAAAAAACCGTATGAACCGGATAAGAAAAGAAGTTTGAGATGTGGGTGCCACCCGGCTTTACGCAAAAGCGCCTCATGGCCCAAAAAATTCAGAAAAATCGTATCACTTACGACAACTTCAAGAAAAAACGGTGATGGCTAAATTACGATGAAATAGTGCAAACGGTGGGCAACCAAGTTTAAATAGATATAGAAAAGTTTTCTTATGTGTTTGGTGGAGTTAGATGTGAATCATTTACAACGAGTTAATCCCTTAAGACTAAACTTTTAATTTGGAACTGTACTGTCAACAATTGGACCGTCTGAAGGTAGGAATCACTTAGAAGCGGCCAGGTTTTTGGTCAATAGGAGAGCAATTGTGTTCCATTAGAACAAAAGGAGGCAACCCACATCGTGAGTTACCCGTCAGAAACTAAGAAAGCGTGATTAGTAGGTTCTTATGCGTCCAACTCATAGTCCGTACCTACCAGCATGCTATTACGAGTACATGTGTCGAATGATTTTACCAGTGGAATATCGGCTTTAAGAGAAGCTTGTGTAAATCAACTTCTCAGTTTTTAGGTTTCCATTACTATTACCACTGTGAAGGTGCTTTTAAGATGCCAATAGGTTATTAAACAAGACATTGCAAATAAGAGCCCTTAATATTAACATTAAGGACTGGACCAAAGCATATAAAACTTTCCATAGAAAATACAGGACATTCGTGATTTTTTATCTTTAAATTTCTATAGCTCAGAGGCATTTTATGGCAACGCTTTGAGACACGCTTTAGACACATATTCCTCAGAACTGAACACTCTACAAAAGTGCCCATTGCGACAAAGTCGAAATTCACACTGGCGAGGTAGTATGGGGCTCTTAACCTGATTTTTCCACGAAATTCGAATTTTTTGTATATATCTCGTAAATTAAAAGAGTTTTAGAAAAGATTTACATGGCAAACTTGTAGTACAAAATTGTATTTGCTATAAAAACGGTTCAAGGTCAAAATTGCTATCATTAATACTTCTCGAGATATTCGGCTTTTTATGTAAGGCTTTATAGAATTTTCATAGATGGTATGTAATAAAAATGCCGAAAAAATTTGGTTCGATCTTCAACTGTTTTTTTGCAGCACAAATCGAAGAGGAGTGAAATTGATTGATTGATTTAGTAGCGTCTGCATGCCAAAAAATAAATTTTTAGGAATATTTTTTAGTGATGGAAGTCTGTGATCAGCAGATTCTACGCAATTTCTTTATCTACAAGATCTTGTAGTACTGAGTACCTTTCAGTATTTGCAGAAACCATAAGGCACTCAGAAGTCATAAATACGAGTATATGTGGATTCACTAAACAAGAACACAATAATTTTTCTATAACTGGTTGCTTGAAATGTATTGTATATAAATAAATAATATATATATATTAATATTTTTGGTATAAAAATGTTATTCAAGGGAATTTATTTATCTATTCTCTAAAATTTTCTTGGCATGATGTCGCGTTTCGCATTACAGATTTCTATATTTAAATATGTATGCTCTCGAGGAATATTCTCGTGAAGACGCGTTATTATTTATTATAAAATTTTTTAAGATTTCAATATAAATGTTAAGTTAGAGAAATCTGCATCACTTCTGAATATTTGTTAAAGCCTTTAATCTTGAAATGGAAAATGAGAGAAATACATATGTTGTATAATATTCCAACGAGAAGATATGCAGCTTTTACTATACTCATTGAAAACTTAGAATCGCTAACTTATTTTAATTACCATAAAATATTAATCACATTTGAAAAATGTGAAACTCTAGGTGTAAACAAAGTTAGTGATAGAATTATTGAAGTTCAAAGCGATTTATTTAATGTTTTAGGTATACATTCTCCTTAGTTCATAACCTGCGTATACCATATGAATGATTACATATCTTTATATAAAATATAATAAAAGTACGTATCACGTTGTTTATCCGCGATGGGCTCCTAACCTACTGAACCGATTTTAGTAAAATTTAGAAGATAGGATAGTAAAAAAATGAATAAACAAAAAATACAGTGAAAGATTTATTAAATGGACGCTCTATTAGGCGGACATTTCCTTTAACTATGCACATTGTTGATGTTTTTTTAAGTAAAATCTATTAAACGGACAACTTTATTAACTGCACAGAATGGCTGATAACCAGACATTGAGAAAGAAGCCTTAAATTCGTTATTTTTTCCAAAGAAATTTATTTGCATGAACATACTCAAAATTAAACTTCTAGTACAATCACTTAGATTCTAGTTTATTATATGAATCCCACAGCAAAGCGTGACCGGATCTACTAGTATTTTATACATCTGAATATGAAGAGTGTAATAAAAACGTATAGTACTTAGGATGTATTGTCAGCTTTTATTATTTTCGTAATAAAGTAGATATTAAAATAACTTAAAAGGCGATAACGGAACATTCTATAACGAAAAATTTCCGAAGTTTTCAATTGAATGCCTTCAATGTGTAAAAATTCTCACTTTTATTACCGCTTCAGAAACCAACCCATTCGTTTTGTTGTTTTGCATTTATTTTGTTTATATAATTTAGAAATAATAACTTTAATTTGGAATGAATTCTACGATGGGAGACTAATTCGCGTACAACCATGGTTAAATCTGGTTCATATATTAAATTACTTACTCTTCCTTTGATATAAGTGAGTTAGATATTATTATAATTACCTGAAAATGAAAATAAAAAAAATTAAATTAGTTTTGAAAAGTAAAAAGTTCTGAAATAAATCAATATAATATTTTAAAGCTCTAAAATTTTATAAAAATATTGACAGATATAGAACTCTGTAATAGCTCAAAGCTTCGTTCTTTAAGAATAATTGAATACACAGGTTTATATTTTTTATTATATAAAAATTTTTAACTATGAACTGAACATCACTTCTACCAGTACTTAGAGTAAGATTTTAATTATGTTGAATTGAAAACGGAAGTTGGGAATACTTATTTCCTTGATGTAGTTTTTTAATAAATTTTAACTTCGTTATACATAAATTACATAATTGAAATTATAAGTAAGTTAATTATAATTTAATTTATTCGGATCAATAAAACTGAAATTAATTTAATTAATTACTAATTACTAATTTAATATAAGGGGTCCCGGTGGTCTAGAATTTTCAAAAAATCGTTTTTTTTTGTTTGATAGTTCGAAAGCATAGTCCTTTAAGAATATACTGTACAATTTTTGGAAGGATATTCACTTGATTTTAGCTTCTACAGCTGTTTTAGCAGGTAGCGCCCGGTCGAGGGGCCCAATGAATGGATGCTTTGTGCGTCATTTATCTCAAAACTACTTTTTTCGGCGTGCCGTTGATAAAAAAAAACAAACTATCCATCCGAATCACTTGAAATTTTAATATGGTGTTTATAAATACCTATCGCCGGGACTACGATCAAATTTTAATTTTAAGAACTTCGATTTTTTTCGATCTAAAACTGGTCCGAAAAAGCTGTTTTCAGAATCTGAACTTCAAAAGCGCGAAATTTTTTTAATTTTAAATTTTTTTTTGGTTGTAATAGTTCCAGCGATAGCTGCACTCCTAGTCATTAATAATTTATTAGGTTTTTATGTTTCAGACGTTCTGAAGAGTTCTGAAGAGTCAAAATCAACAACGGCACCGGGAGTAATTTTTTAAGATAGCTTTTTTTGGACGCCATTTTTAATATTGTTAAAAATTGTTTAATTTAACAAAAAAAATATTTTTGTACTTTCCATATGCAAGTGTATAAATAAACTGTAAAAATTTTAAATCGATTGCTCTTTTTTTAAACCTTAAAAAAAATCAGAAAACACCCTTAATTTCAGCGTTCTAGACCACCGGACCTCTTAATTAATTAATTCCTAATTAATTTAATTTAATTAATTACTAATTATGATTAATTAAATTAATTACAATTACAATACTAATTACAATAAGTAATTAATTAATTAAATTTAATTAGTAATTAATTTAATTAATTTTAATTTTATTGATCCGACTAAATTAAATTATAATTTACTTATAATTTTAATTATGTAATTTACGTATAACAAAGTTAAAATTTGTTAAAAAAACTACATCAAGAAAATAAGTAATTATAATTAATCAAATTAAATTTTTAAAATTTTCTAAATTTCTTTCTTTGCTTCTTTAAGAAGAGTTGCGAATTTTATAGAAAGCGTCTTCATATGAGTATTGCTCTCCGTTTGACATATCTTTCTGAAAATATAAGTAATTAAACTAATTTGGGAAAATTTAATTTCAAATTTTTAATTCCAATTTTACTAGTACGATTTTAGTTTTCAATTAGAATGAAAAATCGATAGAATATGTTTTTATTTAAAAATTTATTAACGAATAAAAAGATTATATTTTTAAATATATTTTAATTTTAAATAATATTTTATTTAAAAAATTTAATAACAAATAAAAAATATTTTTCAAATATATTTTAAATTTTAAGTCATATACTTGGCGTCAACATTTCTTCTGAACATAGGAGTAAAATTCGAATTTTCCAAACCGGATTTGGGATTAAAATGTTTAAATTAGTTTTAAGTATTTTATTTTAAATTCTTTTTTCCAATTGCGGAAAAATATAGTAATTTAAATTTGAATTTAAATGTCTTTTTAATGCATTTTTTGCAACCCTACTGTGAATATACTTGTAGTATAACAGAGAACGGATATCATATGATATACATATGTGATGTATCATATGAAATCTATTACACATACGTATATCATATGATATCCGTTCTCTGATATTATTATATAGTTTTTTCCTCCATCTTAGCCCGGTTACGAACCTGCGTTATAGTTATGTACTCTACCTGCTCCGTTGTATTAACCGCTATTTTATAATTGTAAAATAAATTAGTAAAATAACTAGTATTTTTAGAATAATTTGCTCGCACCAAAAACTGGTTTCAATCACTAAATAAGTTTGATTAATTAACCAGCTAGAAATTGTAATTATAGTTAGAAGTGGGCAAGTATTTACTGCAATTGCAGTCGAAATTGACACCACAGCGAACTGACAGCATTTTTAACAACTCAAATGGCAGCACAAAAACACAGAGCAAATTACATATACATACATATTGGCAATAAAAACAGCAAAAACTGTAGCAGTAATACAATGTCTGAGCCGAAAAAAATACACAGAAGTCAAGTGCTATATACACGCTTA
The DNA here is from genome assembly GCF_016617805.1 of Bactrocera tryoni. Classification (NCBI taxonomy): domain Eukaryota; kingdom Metazoa; phylum Arthropoda; class Insecta; order Diptera; family Tephritidae; genus Bactrocera; species Bactrocera tryoni. The sequence goes on along the minus strand of NC_052500.1, from coordinate 65,896,040 downwards.
TGTCACATGTGCAACATCCGAGTGTGATTGGGCAATTAACAGCCACGCGAGTTATGCGAAAAAGCTGGCAATAACATTTTAGTGTATTAAACGTTGCAAACATGTGCCGCATGTAACGGTAATTGCTTAGAGATTTGAAAATTCAGTTGTTTTAAGCTATAACACATAATTATTTAAGTGTCTGTAAGCAAATAACAGGCTTATGTTAATAACATATGGCTGCTGTCTGCTGTTGTGCTCACACAAGTGCGGAACTGTTGCGTCATTTGAAAAGGAAAAATAATCTAAATATAGAAAAAACTATTCCAAAAATATGAAAATAAAAAAAAATATTACAAAAATATAAAAATAAAAATAAAAAATAAGCCAGAAACACTAAAAAAACAACAAAAAAATATGGAACTAAATCTGTGAAAAAGTAAAGGTTAAGAGTTATGTAAAACAATAATATGCTGTAGCTTTGAAAATCACTGAAAATTAGCTACGCCTGTAAATCATAACAAATGTATAAGCTCACTAATTAGTGCACTAATTTTTGTTTTTGTTTTATATCACACTTGTTTCTACTGCCATACTTATACACTGAGTGCCTTTTGAAAAACAAAACCCTAACCGCCGTAAGTGAGACTGCCCCCTGCTCCTTCTGGCGATTTAGGCTTTCACTTTTCACTCATCAATTATAGCTTAAGTTCACTTAATGACCGGCGTAGCTGGCAGCTAGTGCCGCCGCAGTGCTTGCCACCACTTCAGCCAGCGATAATTGCCAATTACACACGCTTGCCCTAAGACCAAGTCATTGGCTGTGATTAGTGTTGGTGTTAAATTGCATATAAAGCGCTTGCAGCGGCTGTTGCTGAAATAAGGAAATTAAAGCGTGAAGTTGGCTGCGTTAGTGCAATTGCGGTCTAGGCGTGGAAGGGAAGTGAGGAAACGTGTTTTGTGTGTCGAAAGGTGTTTATGTAATATGCTTGGTTATATGAAAAGTGGGGAAGTCAGATGTGAGGTTTTCCGAGATGAACCTAATTGGTTGTAATAAATGCTATGTTACTGATACTTTGTTTTTATTCAAGAAAATGGCTGTTTATTTGTAGAAAAAGATTTGGAAAATCGCATCTAAAGATGTAATCTGAAGAAATTGTTCGGTTCGGATGTTCTATAGCATATAGCTACCAAACCAACTGTTTGATTAAACTCAAGTCCTTGTGGCGAAAAGGTTAGGTTAAGTAAGTGGGTTGATTTCTCGTGAAGACACGAATAATCCTATATAGACTGCTAGAGACGCATGTCCGTTTTGATGCCGAGAACTCCTAGGTTGGATCAATATCCATAGCATTGTTATAGAAGAAATGGCTAGAACCTGCTACAAATTCATTGAGGCAACTAATATCAATTCTAGCCAATTTTCCGGAGTTGAAAAAAGTATGCCAACCGCGTCTCTTAACTTTAATCTGCCGAAAGCCGAAAAGTAGAGGAGAACGTGTATAGATGTTTCCAGCTCAACTTCCTTATTACAAATTGGACAAGTTGCGTCCTCCAAAATCTTTAGTCTCAGCGCATGAGTTCAAATGGGGCAGTGTGCAGTTGGAATGCCTGTCATTGCAGCGCTGCTAAGAGCTGACGAACTGTCATGGTATTTTGAGCTCACTGTCAGCCAGCTCACAGTCCATGTGGCAGGTTTGTTATCGGATTGGATGCATATCTCGCTAAAAGAAGATTTCCTTAATAGAAGTACATCTGCTGCTACTTTGTTTGTTGTCACTTCTGCTTAGAAGACCCTACAGTGGTCTGGTAGTCGGAAAAAAGAGTTGATCTAGAGCTCCCAACAAAAGACTCTTTCACCAACCTTCCACTTGAGCTTCGAACCATCCGTGAAAAAGCTCACTGCGCCTATTCTCTAGCGACTACGATTCACCCACACATCGCCCGGAGGTATGCGCGCGGAGAAGAAGCCGCTAAGAGTAGGTTTCGCGGCACAGTGGTTCAAGTTATCAGCGATGCAGTTGAAGTGAGAGAGGATTACGGGATACTCTGTCACTTGAATCCTTAATATGTCCGGCTGGCCAAAGTCTTCATCTGTCAACTATGTCCACGGTTGCTAGATGTAGAATGTCATTAAATTACATCGTTGGTGTTGTACATAGTGCACCACTGATGCCAATGTGAGCCGCTCATTGAACATGTTCTACCTGCTCAACTCAGCTAAAATTTCCAAAAGAAACATCTGCCCAACTTATCATAAGTTTAATTGGTTCCTGGTCCCCGTATAGAGCACCAAAATATTTAAATTAACGTAGAAAAACAATATTTCGACGTATGGTTTTTCGCGCGAACTTTAAATCAAAAAGTCTTACTATTTTTTGCCCACAGTAGTATACATACTTAACGCATACATACATACATATTCCTTTTTTAATCATATTTGCATGCTTGTATCCGCTTGTTGTAATTGCACTGCTTTAATGCAGGTACAACAACAAAACATTAAAAAAAAAAATATTTATAAGTACGTGTGTGGCACCCACCTCAGCTGTCAAGCTACTGGTCATGACCTTAAAAGTAATTGAAAAATAAAATCGTTTTCACTGCGAAACGCAATGTAAAAAAGCGAGATGCTAAGCAATGCGGCAACACAAGTTCATAATTCATTCACACATTTGTACATATATACATATATGTATGTATATAGTATGTACAATGTGTAGTATTAAACGGTAGAGTACCCAGTTGTGAATTGAAGAGTTAACCAACTTGTAGTGTTACTGATTCATAACTGGAGTGTAAGTGTTTGAGAGTATAAGAACATTTGCGCATTATATGCAAGGCTTGCATATACTGAACCAAATTGTGTGTCTAGTGTATCTACTTCGTGGTGATTTGCCTCAGCATCGAGTTAAAATAATTGTTCTCTTAGCTTTTTTTTCTTCCAAAAAATTATGTGTTTAGAGACCCAATGTAAATTACAATGTTGTGCAGTAATTTTAAAAGCTGTCAACAGTACTAGTTGTGCTAGAAAGAAGTAACTTTAATAACATTATCTGATACCAAAAGCGGAAATAATATGAGATGATTCAAAAATCGATTTTTTTATGTCATAACTTGTTCGTAAAACTTAGGAAAACTCTGCTCCAAGATTTTTAAATGAAAATTCCGATAAAAGAACACTAGAATGTGTAGTTTTAGTAAACAATCGAACATTTTTTCTCACCAATAAATATACTTCTTTCTCTATTAATAATTTAAGGCCGAAAGTTTGGTCAAAAATCGATTTTATTTTTTGAGAAACGCCATTTCATTTCTTTAATTGTACTTCAACGAAATCTGTTTGGTTTTTTGACTTCAGAGAATCCAAATCAGAGGTATAGTGCTCAACATAAAACGTCTTTTTTGAGAGGAGCTCCCGGAGAGACAGCTGTAGTTCGTTTCCAAATAAATTTTTTATGTATTCTAAGATTTAATATTGGAGTGTAATATGTGCGCAAATTTTTAAATCAATAAATTAAAAAGTTTTCTCAGAAAAAATTTTGGAAAATCGCTTTTTTCGGCCTTTTAACTCCATTCAACCCCTTCAGACCGACATAACGAGATATATTTTCAAAGCAAGCTTTCTCAAACTGTTTTTTTTATTGAAGCCGTACTGGTTGGAAAATTATTCAACCATTCTAAAAATTGAGAGTCTCTTTTTATCTAGCATGGCGCCCTATATAAAGCCAAACCGAATATTATCTTTATTTAAAATATTCGTTTTTGCAAAAGATGTGGACAAAAATGTAGAAAAAGGCGACAAATATTTGTGTATTATTATTTTGATGGCTGTAAAATAATAAGTTTATTTATTGTTTTGCAGAAAAATTAAAAAAGAAAATACAAAAAATTATGGTTTTTCATTTTATCTAGGACGAAAATTAATTTATAGTATATATATTTTGTTTTTTTTTTTGATACCACTGAGATTCATTTAGAAGTGAGATAGCGAGCGTACCCCAGTTTTCGACTAAAATCAAACGATTTTGGAGGTTGCTGCTGCCTCTACTCCAGCTGTTGATGCTGGCGCTGCTACCGAAAAGAAGTCAGAATCGCAAGGAGGCGTCGATATGGGTTTCGGTATCTTCGACTAAACAGCACAAAACTAAAGTTTTTTGGTGGTTTCATTTTAGTCGAAATTTGCGGCATCCGGAATATAAACAAAAAGCTGAGCTTAATATTTTCCTTCAATATACTTATTGTCAAATATTTTGTTTGCATAAAAATTTCTTAAAATGTTAATAAATCATATTATTTTTAGATGTTCAGTTGCAAGCTTAGTACATTAGCTAAAAAGTGAAATCTCTCAAATTCGAGAGAGCTTAACTAGAGAGTGCAGCATGTTTGTCTCTCACGCAATTTGACTTACAATCTAACTAGGTTACCCATTCTTCCTTGTCAGAACTGTCTACTAGAAGTTACAACGTTTAACGTTTTTTCTGTTCAGGTCATAATTACACTGTTTGCGGATCCAATTTGGGTAGGCACCACGCACTGACGTTGAAGCTGTCGATTTCACTATATACATACATACATATATCGAAAGCGAGATAGTGTTGGCAATTTGGCAATGGCACTTGCCTACACGCTTCGCTTGCTGTAATCATGCTGTTGTTGTTTTTTTTTCACTTTTATACTACTGTTTACATATTTTATTACAAAAACTTTTATACTACTGTTTACATATTTTATTAAAACAACAATTTCGTTTACATCTCAGCATTGTTCACTCTTTACGAAGTAACACTGCAATTAATTGCCTTTATTTTATTTAAAATTTCATTCAATTTTCTTTTGTGCTGTTGCTTTTGTTACGAAAACGCCCATAAGCAAAATTAAAGAAAACATGTAAATAAAATATATGTGGCAGCACTCTATATCTACTGTGTTACACATGCATTTCGATTGCATTATAACTCATGCTACGCAGTGCTACTGAGTATAAGCAGCAAATACTATAAATAGACGTATGTATATGCATATTAGGGTGTGCCTTATTTAAACAACAACTTTTATACTCTTGCAACATGTTACTACAGAGTGATAGTTTTGTTCGCCGCCTAATAGAAGATATAGAACTGTACTTTGGCACAGAGGATTCCAGTATCAAGGGGTATCTGTGGGCTGAAAATGCTCGATAATGCCTTTCGCTTTTCTACCAAACCTTATATCAAATATGTCAGACAGTGAATGAACATATACATATATATATTCCGATCCTCTGATTGTCGTTTTACACCTTAAAGTATTTCCCTGGCTTTGAACCGTACAAGTTGCAAGACTAACTTGTCTTATACTAAAAAGCAGAATTAAAACTTTCAAGCAAATAAAAAAGAATAATTTTAAGATTTGAACTATTAATATTAATATTTTCCTTAGTGGAACAAGAATTGAAGAATTTCTATACCCTGAACAGCTTACAATTAAGTTTGCCACGAAGTTGGTTATACCCAAAAATAAACATCTGAGTAACTATGTAGTATATATACATACATACTTAAATGATCAGCATGACGAGCATAATTATAAAACAGAAACGGTGGCAAACTACACAAAGGTCGGTGAACTCAAAGACTTATACCTGACATCTATACGTGGGTAACTAGACAACATGGGGACCTCAATTTCCACCTGACCCAAATACAAGTATTAATAGGGCATGGGTGCTTCAGAGACTACATATACAAATTCAAAATGACGTCAGTCCGTATTATTCGATGTGTACGGAGTCCATTGAAGACTCTCAACACGTGTTTTTCCATTGTCCTCGGTTTCGAAACATAAGGGAAATGCTAGACACTACATTAGGTGATAGTTTAATGGTGGAAAATTTTACTGCATTTACTGAGAAGTGGAAAGCTGTTTGCGAAGCGGCAACTTACATATTGACTAAATTAAGACAGTTATGGCAGAATAAGCGCCAGTCCGTCCGTTCTATAGAGGAAACGTAAAATGTCTTGTCACACCCATGAAGTAATACTTTGTCCAGTTGGAGAGATATGAGATGGGAGTAGGTTAGATTTAGCGGCTTAAAGTACCGCACTCCGGCTTTCGATGCTTCAATTTAGTCAGGCCCATCTGTACATACTTGAACTAGTTCCTCAATTTTTGAGATATAGACCACAAACACTCCTTTTCTTCATAAGAAACTACTAATTTGTTGAAATCGCTGACATCACACTACTAAAGAATATAGCTGCCATATAAACTGGCTGTTCATAATAAAGCTCTTGTATGGAAAACTTGTTGAGTTAAGAAGATATCTTCATGATTTCATAATTTGGCATAGCTTACTATTGGAACAACTGCAAGAGAGTACTAAGCTCAATAAAAGACAAGCTCCAGCTGAACTTGATCTGGGTTCCCGGCCACAGGAACATTTTCGGTAACGAAAAAGCAGACGAATTGGCAAAGACAGGAGCTTTCCGCAATGAATCCAAGGCGGAGCTAATACCAAGCCCGCTAGGATCGATAAAAGAAGAGATCTATAGACAATTTCAGCAAGTTGCAAACAACAGGTGGAAAAACATTATAAAATGCGTCATAACTAAACAATTATGGCCAACATATGACAGGAAAAGAACCAATGACTTATTAAATAGGTCAAGAAAAAGTATTTACAGAATAACAGCTACCACAACAGGGCACTGGCCATTTGGGAAACATGCGTCCAAAATGGGACTGCCCTACAACGACATCTGCCGTGGCTGCGGAGTAGCAGGGAACAAGGAAACAATCTTCCACTTTCTCTGCGAATGCCCAGGTCTAGCACAGATCCGACACAAAACACTCGGAATTCACCAAGCACCAAACCTTGAATGGATTTCCACCAAAAGCATATCGGACATAAGTAGTTTCATCGAAACCTCAAAATGGTTTGAGAGAGAAGGTGAAACGTAATAGCAGATACAGGAGGTTCTACGAATAGTGTATCAAAATGGCACATCAAGTGCTAATTGAGTCCGATAGGGCTGCACTCCTACCTACCTACCTACTATTGGAAATAAGGCTACATGCTCTCAACAAATTGTTCAGATCGGACCACTAAAGCATATGGCCTCCAGACAAACTGGCCAATCAATGTCAAGGGTGAAGTGTGTTAAAGCTTTTGCGCAGCCGAAGTTAATATTCTTTAATCTTTGTAGTTAAAAATTTTAGCTTTTGTAAAAAATAACTAAAAAATTATATCTGGCATTGGAGTTTAAAAAAAACTTGTCAAAATTGTCACACCCTAATATATGCAGACATATATACATACTACACATATTAGTAATATACGTATCCGATGCAAGATAATTTACGTTTTGTGCGATTTTCCAGCTACGCGCACGTAAAAACATGAAAATAATTCGAAAATTCAAATTCATGTAGGCATTTTCACAATTTGTTGTAGCCCCAACGGTATATGTACATGCATGCCGCTTTGTTTATGTATTATGCGTATTCACCAGCGTTATTTCAAAATAGATTTGTTACCGCTTCGAGCACTTCAGCACCTACTCTAATTCTCTATAAATTTTTTTGTAATTTTTGATTTTGAAAAATTGCTTGTAGGCAGCTGTTGTTGTTGCTGCCATTTTACATGCGAGTAAATAGTTTTTGCTTTTCTATTTTATTTGCGCAAAGTTCAAGTTTAAATTTAATTGCACAAATAAGTAGTTCAAGCGAAAAGCAAAAGCAAAAGCAAAAACAAAATCGCAATCGTCTACTGGGTGGGTTGCACGTTGCGTGTGCGTTCGAATGAAGTGAAAATTGCAATGACACCAAATAAAAATAAATTGCAAACATTCAATTAACAACAGTGCGTAGGGTAAAGTGAATGATGAAATAGTGACAATGCAAAATTATAGGCTTTTGTAAAATGTTGTACGCAATATTTAACCAGATTATCGAGTGTGAGCATAAACTAACAGATATTCAGTCAGATTGCACTTTTTAGTTTCACAAAGGAACTGTACACAGTTAGAGTGAATGTTTTGGTATTAAATTTTTGAAACAAAACCCTGCATAAATATCTAAGCCTTGGTATAAAGATTGAAATTGAAGCATTCCTGCATGTTAACCCTTAAGTAACGGCTTTTTTCATAACTCTTGCTGGAACATAGAAATTCCAAAACCTCCTTTAATATATTCACTTGACTTTCCGACGCAGCATTTTGACAGTTTTTTATTTGAAGGCATCAAAGTAAATTAATAGAAAGGCCTTTTAGACCTTCTGTTGACTTCGGATGGTTAAAGAGTAAATATTTGGAGACATTCAATCGCAATTCTGATTGAAATGTATGAACTCTTTTCTGTTCAAGGAGCTAATGTGAATTATCAGAAAGGCCTGTAACACCTCCTTGTTGACTTCTGAGGGTTGATTATCCGAATAATTAGTGAATTATTCGAAAGATCTTTGAGACCTCTTTGTTGACTTCTGAGGGCTAAAGAATAAATTTCTGGAAATATTCACATGATGTCTTGATTGATAAATATAAACTTTTTTCATTTAAAGGAACTAAAGTGAATTATCCGAAAGGTCTTTGAGACCTCTTTTGTTGACTTCTGAGGGTTAAACTTCTAAAACTATTCACATGATGTCCCCATTAAGCAATGTGAACTTTTCTCAGTTGAAGGATCTAAAGTTAATTATCAGAAAGGCTTGTATCACCTCCTTGTTGATTTGTGAGGGTTAAAGAGTATATGTATTTCTGGAGATATTCACATAAAGTTCCGATTGAAATCTTAACTTTTTCTTTTGAAGGAGTCGTCAAAAAGGTTTACAATACCAGTTATTTCCCAGCTAAGGGTTAAAGTGAATAATGTAAATTGAAAAATTTTAAGAAAAGTTGTAAATTATGCCCAAAAGTTAATTAAATCTGGCAAAACTGAAGCGAAGGAACCAACCTAAATTATCAGGAAGACCTTAAATATCTCCTTGTTAACTTCTGAGGGTTAAAGTGTAAATTTCTGGAGATATTCAGATGATGTTCTGAATGATAAATGTGAACTTTCTTCCTTTGAAGGTTCTGTGAGTGAGACTACTTGACTCCCAGCTAAGGTTTAAAGTGAATAATCCAAAAGAAAAATCATAAATTAAGAACAAAAGATAATTAAATGTGACAAAAAAATATATTAAATGATGTGAGTGATGTACCGAAATATCTTACATAATGAGTTAAAACAACTGCGAAAAATCATTTTTTTGGAAGGAGCTGCTTATTTGCTTTGTACGCACTTGCTTCTTTGAAGCTGATTATTTCAATTTTTTAACCGAAAAGATTTTGTAGTTCGAAATAAGAAGGCTTACTTGTAGGCGATAAAGGTTGAACTTGAATTTGAAATTGAATTTTAGGAAAAAAATACACTTATACTCAATTATGCAAAATGTATTTTCGACAAGAATAACTAGTTGAAAATAGGAATATGTAAAGGAAAAAATAGTTCTAATATAGTATATTACTCAAAACGAAAAAAGCACCAAATATCAGCACACCATTGTCGGGAAATGGGTTTCTCTTAACTGATCTAAATACGTACTATGTATGTACAAGTATGTTATATAAACATAATCTATTTATTTATAACTGTAGAATTTAGTACGTAGCGGAAAATATATGTATGCGTTTCTGTTACAAATTAAAAAATGTAATTCATTATTTGCTCAGCATCATTTCCGTTAATGATTTTTAGCTCAGTTTGACCTAGAAATTCCGACACCCCTGCAGGCGAAATTGCTTGAGCGGTCAAAATACTAATTCAGAAAATATTATAATTCTTTGGCAAATGAATTTTCGCTCAATATAATTGCGTCTTCGTGTGGGTAGCGCTTCCGCTATAACAGTATTTAAGAAATATTGACTTTTACGGATATCCAAATTGTTACCTTGACATACATAAGTGGACTGCGTAGAATTAAATATTTTGTTTTTATGAAGTTAGTAGTTTAATTTCTTCACAAATTCAATCGCTTAGTAAGAAATAAAAATTGATGATAAATTATGATAAATAATTATAATTTTTAAAGAGAAAATTTTGTTAAAAAAAGTTAAAAATTATTATAATAAAACTATTATTTCAAATTTTACCAATTCAACACTTAATAAATCCATAAAATATATCTAGATCAATGTCCCTGTCTATGCATACATATATCTTTCTCCTTCTTTTTCTCCTTTTTCTTCTCTATATCCTTTTCATTCTCTTTCCCTTTCTCCTTATCTTTCTCTTTCTCCTTTTCTTTCTCCTAACTTTCTCCTTCTCTGTCTCCTTTTCTTTATCATGTCTTTCTTCATATCAATCTTCATCCATTTACTATCCCATTTCCTTATTTTATCTCTATTTCCATCTCTACCTCTACTTCTACGTCTATCATTATCTCTTTCTCCTTCTATTTTTTATCTCTTTCTCTTTCTCTATCTTTATCTCATTAACTATCACTATCTTATATATCTCTATTTCTACCTCTGTCTCTGCATCTATCTTCACCACTGTCTCTATGTCCATCTCTAACTATACATTCTACTTCATCTCTATATCTGTCACTATCTCTTTTTCCTTCTATTTCTTTATCTCATTTTATATTACCATCTCATATCCTTATTTCTACCTCTGTCTCTGCATCTTTCTGCACCACTATGCCAATGTCCATCTTTACCTCTATATCTATCTCTACCCACAACTATAAAACTAATTTCTGATTTGGCACTTAAAAAATTAGAATCTGGTCGATTCAACACTGAGGTCTTCAGAGATCTTTCAAGTTGACTTGTATAGATTCATGGGTTCCCACATATTTGTGAACATTGACCATAAAATAAATTAGGTCGATTTATTGAGAAATTAATTTGGTTTAATCGACCAAGGGTTCCATCAACCCTTACTGGGACTGGTCATTAATGAATTGCATATGCAGCAAAGATACCAATCTGTGCATTTACAGGGAGACTTAGCAGCAGATGGATTCCTACTTCTAGATGTTGATAACCGAGTAATATTTCTATATCATTATCTATATCTATATCATTATCTCTAGGTACATCTTTCACTTTCTTTCACTATTTCTCTACCTCCAACTCTATCTCTATCTTTCAACTGTCCAAAAAAGGAGGAGGTATCGATAGTGAGGCCACAGAGTCTACTAAAATTTGGCATCTGTACCATAATTTTTTCAGATCTGTTAGTTTTGAAGTTATGTTATTTTCGGTTAAAGCATTTCTTTTATCTTTTTGCCAACACTTACTTAATTTGTAGTTTTGCAGATGTTTGCTAAATTGTTCACTAATTAAATATTTAAATTGGTAAAAGACAAATTTCTGGTTATTGGCGAAATTAGCACTTTATTCAGTTGCTTATCTTTGTTTTGCTTTCGAATCTAACTTCGATAATCGATTGGCCAAATATATTTACTATGTTTCTTTAATGTTTCTCGCAGGCATATATGGAGTTTCAGCAAAATAAAAAAATCGAGATAAATGCAAATTCTGTAGATTATCAATCTGTAGTGCTGAATTTGTTGCGGCAACTTTGTTTCTAACCGAAATTGTTGTTGCTCATGTTACCCCCACTGATTGATTAATTGCTGGACGCGCTTTATATGGTGCAGTTCAGTGGACTTGTATTGAAGAATATTTGTGATGAGTTGATGTGCGCTTGCATATCTTTTTACAAATTAGTCGATCTTTGAAAAAAAAAATGTTTGCCTTTCTTCTCCAATTTCAAGAACTTTTAACAACTTCAATTTCCTGCTAAACATGACTATGGGCAATAAAAATCACTCCGTTTGGTTGAAGCGCAAGATGCTTATCTAGAATATATGTACATATTATTTGTTGTTTTTGTCTTTTTATTTCTTAAGAACAAGTAAATTGGAGCCATTGACTTTTCGCGCATGATTTTTGATTCAAATGACGTAATAGAGCTATGGAGATGAAGACTGTCGGCAGAGACTTTCATCGTTATTTTGCAATTGCCGCCGCAGGAGAAGGACAAAGAGCGTATATTATGCTAGGTTAATTAATAAAAATATATAGAAACAATTTTTTTGAACCCAAATCTAAGCGATAATCGTTCAAATAGTTAGAGCACTTATTAATCAGTGACAAATTTGTGCTCCAATTTTGCTCGCTGCTGATTGAGAATTCAGATTTGAGATTGAACTCATTTGATGATTTGGGTTATAACTATAATATTAATTGGTGCGTTATAATAATGAAGCTGAGACTTAAGAGTATTTTTACATAGGGTATACTAAGTTTGCACATCAATTTGCAATATCTTGAAGAGAACGTCGGAAATTCTATAAAATTTATATAAATACATATGTATAAATGATCAGCATTTTGAATCTGATATTGATCTGAAATTCTGCACATGCCATTCTTTTCCTTAGGAGCTGCTCATTTGTCGGAACCGCTGATATTGGACTACTATAGCATGTAGCTGACATACATACAAACTGGTCGATCAAAATCCAGTACTTGTACGGATAACTTTCTTATTTGTTGAGCTATCTTTATGAAATCTGGCACTGATTTTTGCTCTAGTTATAAGTATAATATCCCAAGAAATTGTTTAAATCCGACTATTATATCATATAGCTGCCATACAAGCTGAACGATCGGAATTAAGTCCTTGTATAAAAACTTTCTTATTTGAAGAGCTATCTTCTCGAAATTTGGCACAGATTATTATCTAAAACAAAGATATAGTTTTTCAAGGATTTGTTAAGATCGGACAATTATAACGTATAGCTCCCATGCAAACTGAACGATTAAAAACCAGTACTTGTATGAAAAACTTTCTAATTTGATGAGCTATCTTTATGAAACTTGGCACGAATTATTATCAAGGACATAAGTATAATTTCTCAAGAAATTGTTAAGATCAGACCACTATACCATATAGTTGCCATACAAACTGAACGATCGAAATTAAGTGCTCGTATGGAAAAATGTCTTATTTGAAAAGCTAGCTCTACGAAATTTGGCACGGATTGCTATCTAAGACATAATTATAATATCCCAAGAAATTGTTAAGATCAGACTACTATAAAATATAGCTGTCATGCAAACTGAACGATCAAAATGCAGTATTTGTATGGAAAACTTTCTTATTTGATGAAATATCTTTACGAAATTTGGCATGGATTATTTTTCAATACAAAAGTATAATTTGTCATCAAAATTGTTTAGATCAGACTACTATAACATATAGCTGTCATACAAACCGACCGTTCAAAATCAAGATAAAAATATTTTTATACCTTTTATGGTAAAGAAATGCTTCTGTCAATACTGTTATTGCTTTATTTTTACCAAAGCTAACGTTTTTTCTTGTTTTTTTTTTAATTCCTAAAAACGCCTCATTTTTGCGCTGTCAGCCTAGGTGTGCCCCTTAAAATTTTTCCAAAAATATATTACACATTTTATTTTAATATTTTTTATTCGCTTCCTTTCTCTGTAGCAGCAACTATTTCCTCAGTATCGCATCATATCCCTTCACTCCCAATTCAAACTCATTTAGTATTGTTTCCATTGTATTAAATTTAATCCCTTTTCGTGTAACGGTAATCGCGAATTTTGCCATTTGAAATTTAATCTTTGATGACATTTTCTTTTCTTTATTATTTGGCATTACATTCGTGTTGTTGTGTTTTTTTTTCGTTTTTTGCTTTGTTATGCTGCTTAAAAGAGGATTTGCGCTTTTTAGTTATTTTTGCTAAAGCAGCTTCTCTAAGCTTTTATGTTGCCTTTGCGATGTAAGTGTAATTAAAATTGTAATAATGCATTAATGAAACAAAAAGAGCAAAAAAGAAATGATAATAATAAAAATAATTACAGCGGTTCAATGGCTTTTGATTTTTATGTGTATAGCAATACATATTTACTTATATATATATATATATATATATATAATAATCTTCTCGCACAAAAGCTCACGACTTTTCATTGTTTTGTTTACAGTTTTTCTCTTTGTTCGCCTAACTTTGTCAACATTTCCTTTACTTTATTATTTCCTGTTTTTTGTTGTTTTTGTTTTGTTTTGCGATTTAAATTAATTTTCTTTGCATCTCTGCTTTTGCACTTGGTTTGTCACGCATTGAACCACAAATGTAATTACATTTTTCACTTTCTCTCCAAATAATATGATACAAATGTTGTTATTGTTGTTAGTTTTTCACTTAACGCGCATTCGATTTTCACTATTGACATTTGCATTCGCTAATAAGCGTTCGGTTTATATTTTCTGCAAATAATTAGATTATCTTGTCGTCGAAATTATTGCTTTCGCAAATTTATTTGTGTGTGGAAAAGGCAGGTGAGTGGCAAATATTGTATTTGACTTAGTAATAAATAGAAAGTCACTAATTGGAAGAAAATAATAATTTGAAAAAAAATCTCCTTAAATAATTTTTATATAAATAAAATTAAAAAATGTATTTCATTTTTTTTTATAATTAAAAAAATTTTATTTTATTTTTAGGTAAAAAATTCTTAGACACATTTTATTAATATTTTGACTATATTTTATTATTTTTTATAACAAAATAATTTTTATTATTTTTTCATATCAACGACAATTTTATAATTTTTTTATAACAAAATTATTTTAATATTTTTTTATATTTTTTTATATTAAAAACAATTATTGTTTAGAGCCAATACTTACAACTCTGAACACCTACACACTTCATTACAGAAATCACTTCACTTACACCTAACCTGATTGCATTTACACCTTCACCAAATTGTTCAAGCTTCCATTGCAATTATGGGTATAGACAGCACACTTTTATATAGCCAGTGTATATGTAAGTACATAAAAATGTAGATGCAAAGATTTGTGTTTTTATAGAATGTCAATCAGTCAACCTCCAGCCTCCGCATTTCAACACAATTCTCTTACACTCCTTAAACTGTCGGCTGGTATTGTCATGTGCCACATGTGGCTATACATATGTATGGATGTGAGTATATAGTGCATGTATGTACATATATTTTTATATAAGTATGTAAGTATATGCAGGTAGTAGTGTATAATGTGTGCCTATCGCCTTTGCACATCTGTTACAACAATTTCAATTAACTTAAATCAAAATTTGCTTCTTTGAAATTTGAAAATTTTGTATTGCGATAGCTAAGTACTCATGTTAAGCCGAAAAAAATTAATAAAAATTTTCGAAGGACAGAATTAATGTCACTTGTATATTTAGATATAACAAAGGAGTGGAGTTGCGGAGGTTTTTAATATGAAAAGCTTTGACGATATATGTATATTAAGTAGGTATTGTCAAATTGAAAAAAAAAATTAAAAATAATTATAAACGAAAAATTAAAAATAAAATAAAATAGCATAAGAAATTTAGATTTAATATGTTCACATTGGCTTTAAGATCGCTTTGTATATTTTATTCTCAAGACTGAGTTCAGACTGCCGCCAAAGGAGCATGCATTTGATTGTGTCTCTTAGCTTTGATATGGACTTTCCACGTAAGTCCTAGGTCAAGATACATTTCAAGGTATTTAACTGAATTTGTTTGAGGAATCGGTATATTATCGGATTATATTTGGTAGTCGAAAAAGTCTTTTCGTATTTCTAATCAAACTCTAACTTATTTTTCTTTATATTTATATTAATAAATAAATTAAAAAATATGTACCATTTTGGTCGACCACTTGTTACGATTTTTCCGCTAGAGAAATTTCTACATGAGTGTAAAACTTTCATCAGTTTAAATTGACATTTCGAAATTTCCAGAACGGAAGCGAGCGGATGGTTTTCATTGCTGTGCTACACGTACTGATACAGCATTGTCTCCGTAAACTTTACAAACTTCATTGGTGGCTTGCATGGCATCCTTCCCTTTTTTATACAAAATTTTCAAAATATACCGAATTTCTTCATTATTTTCCCTCATTTTTGAACAGCTGTAACTTCAACTTCGCCGAATTTAAGTTTTTTTTTGGTTAAATGATGCTTAAAATCTCACCATTCCAACACTATACGATATGACACAATGGGATTGGTAGCACTGGAGATATACGACTGCAACGACATCTATTGACAAAATACGAAAGGACTTTTTCAACTACCAATATACAAGTATACATGAGAACAACTTTTTTCCTGTAGTGAATGTTACATGAACTGATTTGTCAGTAGTCACTTTAAGTGGGCTGCGTCCACTGTTATTAAAGCAATGTCATCTGCAAATGTCACAATGAGAACCCCTTCGGTTGTTGGAAATCACAAGTGAAGGCGGTATAGAGAACAAGTCCAAGTACTCTACCTTGAGTCACCCCAGCTGCAATTGATAAAGCTGCATAAAAGTTGCGTCCAAACAAATATGATTTTAGGATGAGTTAAAAAGGCGAAGGAAATTGTCTTTATTTTTGTTTTTTATAAAGCAATTCTGGGTGCACACATGACCAAAAGTCTGCTGAATATCTAGAAACACATCTCAGCAGTACTTTTTTATTTAGTACTAGCGTGTCAATTTTAATTTTGACAACTCGGTGATATTGCTCAATAGTTTCATGGTTTTTTCTAAACCGAATTTGGTGGCAAGGTATGACCAATCAATAACTGATGGCATTCTTCTCAGATACATTATTTCAAATATTTTGAAGAATATCACCAGCAAACTAATTGGTCTATTTGACTTAATATAATTTTCTGATGTATTGGGCTTCAATACCATTACTAACTCCGCACATTTCTACAATGAAAGTGAGAAAGTCGTTAAATATTGCAGGCATTTTTCTGAAAGCGCTTTGATCGTTTTTGCAACGATACCATCATATTCTGGTGCTTTGCAGTTTTTAGGTGTTTTAATTTCTTTCTCAACCACTAATTGTGAGTTTTGTTTTATTGGAAGGTTGATTTGGCAGGCAAAATTTAGGAATCCCATAACGTCTTTCTCATCTGTACGGCTGTTGAGTGGAAGCGGTTTAAAAATTTCTTTCAGGTATTCACAAAAGGCTTGAGCTTTACTTTTTTCAGATTTACGCTATGAACCATTAGGGTTTCTTATAGCAAAATTTGTTCTTCTAGGACATTTTTAATATTTCGTGGTTTTCCATAAGATATAGACGTTGTTTTAATACACATCAATGTTTTTGAGAAGCTCTGATACTGTCTTATTCTTATAATCAGTTAAAGTTACTTTCAGATCTTTAGTGGCTTGATTATATTCCTTTTTATCCATGTTTAAACTTGAAAAACTTCCATAATATAAAGTATTTGTTTAAAGCTGCGAAGCCCTTGTAACCGATTAAGCTTAAACTAATGTACTTAATTGTACGCTCATTTTTTAACGCCTTCTCATAACCGATTTATATTAGTCACAATATTATACATATTCGACAACGAGTTCTAAAAATAAATACCAGCATATTATTTAAATATAAGAAAACCAAAATCGCCAAATATTAATTGTCGCAAAGCGTTAAATTGGCCAGCGGTCAGTTACAAGGTGGACAACTTTGGTGCTGAGCCAAGTTGCAACTGACGTCATGCCGCATATTAAGGCAATAAAACCATAAAATATGAACTGGAAAATATTTACATAAAAGCAAATAATAATTAACTAGTGACGTTTAAACAAATCTTTACAAAAAGGGGTAATAAAATTGTATAATATATGAAAATAAGATGAGAATTTTTAAAAGCGCCAAGAAGCGTGGATAAAATATGTAAAGAGAGTATTAAAAAATCTTAAACTCCTAGGCAATGAAACAATATTTTCTACATATCGTCATCTAAAATGCAAAACAACGTATTATCAAAAAAATCGAAATTGAGTTTTTTATTGCTTACGATTCACTGCATCATATTACATATATATAGCATAAATTTTCAGTTTCCGCTGTCGGATATAAACAATGTATAACCAATAAATAACCAATATATAAGCATTTTATAACCGAACCTCAAATTTTGTTTCAATATGAGTGGTTTCTATTATATCGTTTTTCCTTCTCCTGTAAACTTATGAAAAGTGATGTTACGTTATTTTACCTTTTTGGTGCCGATACATAGTACGCTTGAGAGCTACCATCCTTCGCAAAATAAAAATGCAATATTATAAAAACACAAACGGAGTAATATGCGTCGGTTGAAACTTCGTTTAATTTAGCAAGACTTGAATTGAGTATTCAACTTTGAAACAAACTGAAGCAAATTCTGAAAAATTTGCAGCTAACTTTTTGCTACTTCAAAAATTCTTACATTTGCCTTCAAAATAGAGTAAGAAGGGATGGAAAAATACTATACACACGAATATCATGCATTACATCATGCATCATTTGGACCTAAGAAAAGTGAAAGCATGATTGGTTCCAAGCCCACTAAGTTTTTTTTGAAAACAGCGTCGCTTTAACGTTTGTGGAATACAAAGTGCGTTCCAAAGTAAACAGGCCTTTTTGAAACTAGCGCCCCCTGGTGACGCCATCTATATGTCGACTGGTGCATTAGAATCTGCCATTTTTATAGATTGTCCATGATTTCATGAAGTTTCATAGATTGGAAGTGAAGTTATTGCGTTTTAAGCGTCAGTATGTTTGTGTTAACGGTGCGAAAATGAGCTTCGAACAAAGAGCCAACATTAAATTTTGTTTTAAAATTGGTAAAACTTTTACCGAAACGTTTCAATTGATGAAACAAGTTTATGGCGATGATTGCCTATCCCGTAACAGATGCACCAGTGGTTTCAACGTTTGCAAAGTGGTCGTGAGGACATAAATGACGACCAACATGTGGGCCAATCAAAATCCGTGATCACCGGCAATTCCATCGAAACTGTGCGTGAATTCATTAAAAATCAGTCGAAATCATCTTTGAAATTCATGTAAATGGAATCGAACATCTTCAAAACATCGATTTATCGCATTTTGACCGAACATTTGGGCTTACGAAAGGTGTGTGCATGGTTTGTTCGGCACAAATTGACTCTGAATCCGTCTAATCGATCGACGCTTGTGACCGATTATTTGACTAAAAATCAGATTTTAACCATTATTCACTCCCCGTGCTCACCTTCACCTAATATAGCACCGTGCGACTTTTTCCCTTTCGGAAAAATGCATTTGCCCATGAAAGGAAAGCGTTATGCAGACGTGGAGGCCATTCAAAAGGCTTGCATCGGCATACTGGCGGCCATACCGGCCAACGATTTAAAACACTCGTTCGACATGCTTTTGGGACGTGCAAAAAGCTGTATTGAAGCAGGAGGAGACTATTTTGAATAAAATAAATTGATTTTGCCGAAAAAACCTTTTGTTCTATTTATTAAAAGTCCTGTTTACTTTGTAACACACCTGGTAATGCTTTCTAACCACCAGGATATTACGAAATGTATTATTACCGGCAATGAGTCTTGGATCCAGGCTTACGATCCGGAAACAGACGATCAGTCGGTCGAGTATCATCGTAAAGGTGAGCCGAAGCTAAAACACCACTTCAAGGCAGGTCAAAAACCAAGGTTATGTTGACAGTTTTCTTCGATTATCGAGATGTGGTGTACTCCGAATTCTTTCTGACCAGCCAAACTGTCAACAGAGAATACTATTTGAGTAATATGCGTCGTTTGCGCGAAGCTATTCGTAAATATAGGCCGGATTTATGGGCCAACAACCCTTAGTTTTAGCACCAAGATAATTTTTCGCCAAATTTGCAACCAATCGCCTGATTTCGCTCCTTGTGACTTCAAAAAAGCTAGAAAGCAGAACAATTTTTTTAATTTTGGACTACGTATTCATCGGAATTTCACAAAACTTTATCTATTCCACATTAAAATTGTCTAATAGTATAACCTTCCATTACTTTCCAAGCAGAAACTAAATTATTTCAAAGCTAAAGCTATGCCATCTACAGATTTTACCTACTATATCTACCCTCAAACTCGAAACTTGAAACAATTTTGCAGTTTCACCAAAAATATTTCATTTTCATAATAAGCAACTAGCGAAAAACAGGGTGCCATTATTTTTGCAGCCCATAATTTAGTTAGTTTATGTTTTGTTATTGTCATTGGCACATATTTAACTACCAAAAATGACTGCAACACTTTGTAAGCAAAAGTTAGCAATTAAGTGTAGCCAATTGGCAAGCGTGACAAAGGTGAAAAAAGCTGAGGCAACTTAAACGGTAATAAAACAGCTAAAATTACAACAAATAATACAAGAAATAACAACAAATAATTAAAAAAAAAATACAAAAGCAAAGCATGAAAAAACATTTAAGCACAAATCGTTGAATATTTAAAATGCTATAAAAAACTAGTTGGTGAATTAGTTGGAAAAATGCATTTTCGCTCGTTTTGTTCGCTTAACGGTATTAATGGTTTCGAAAGCAAGCAAAGACGCCAGTGCTTTGCTGCGCCAAACCTAGACCCTCAAAAAGCGTGATTCATTGGCGCTGGCATTGCATAAGTTTGGCGAGAAATATATATACCAGTAAGTATATAAGGTTTATATAGTAAGTTTATAAGTTAAATATATGTGTAAATACATATACGTGTATAGAAAGATGAATGTGAATCCTGTTATTTTTGTCATTATATTTGTATATTTTTCGAAATTGTTATTATTTTATCGTTTTTTTTTTTATTTTATTTTAAAGTTTTTTTCTTGTTTGCTTTTTTTTACTTTATTTTATTTTTTTGCTTTTCACTTTCAATTTATTGCCTTTGCTGTTGCATTGCCGCAATTGGAAATTACAAAACACTTAAATTTTAACTGTTTTATCTCCGCTGCTTTGTTTCGTTGATAAACGAGCACTCATAAATAATGGCCGAAAATATTATTCGATGTTTCATAAGGTTTTTATGCTTCATTAGTGGGTGATTAGCAAATTCTGCGGCATTTTAACGGTTCACTGCGGAAATGCCAAATCTATTACTTAATTAGCGCATAATAAGATCAATAATGGTTCGATATGAAAGAAAAGCATTCGAATTCATTTATTATAGATTCAAGTTGGATCGTTTTTATTTTGTAACACTTCGTTTCGAATCGAATTGTTTTTAAAGTCTAACAATAAGTTATAAAATCTTAAGTCCATTTAAAAGCTAATCAAGCTCAGTGAAGTGATTGAGCTTTTTGGTGGTACGTTGTTCTTTAGTATGCAGGAATATCTTTACTTTTTACGCCTGTTTGACCGCAGGAATGTACTAAAGCATTAGCCAATAGGTTTTGGTGAACTCGGAGCTTAGATATATATTCCATTCTGATGTACTATATTTCTTTCTCTACCATAGGAATACCAAGATCCTTATGGATATTTTCATTACGCATGTACCATAGCGAGCAAGTGATTGTTCTAAGCATTTTCGATTAGAATCTTTATCATTTTCAAACTCCTGAGCTCAGTCTAGAAATATAGCTGAACAGTACTCTCTGTGCTCAAACGCTTTTCTTATTTCATCAGTTATTCTATTTACTTGCTCAATCATGCTTTGTTTTTGCACGAAACCCGAATTCGTGCGTTGATATTACATTATATTCATGGAGGAAAGCAGACATCTTTGATAGTAACATTTTTTCAAATATTTTGCAAAGATAGGGTTGAAGACTGATTGGTCTATATGAAGACAGCTGTATTAAGGCTTTCTCAGGTTTATCTATTAGGATAATCTGCGAATTTTTCCATGAGATTGGATAGTATCCGAAACTAAGAATTGCATTGAAGATCAAAGAGAGCGCTTCTACAGTAATATTTGCTAACTCAATTAGCATTTATTGGGTAATATTGTCATGTCCTGGCGATGTTTTTGGATAAGTTCTTTAGTGATTTTAGAAGTGAAGTCTTAAAAGACTCGAGCGACTCGTAAGCTGTATTGGCTAAGATTAACAACTTAAAGTTGTTCTTTGGCCAATTTGGTTGAAATACCTTTTCTAGGTGATTTGCAAAGCAATTAGCCTTTTCTTCGTCATTTCGAGCCCAATTTCCAGTTAAGTCTCGTATAGGCATGTCAAAGTCGACTGATGGCTTCATGGATTTTTGGGCTTTTCAAAAAGAAATTTGCTTGATTGAATTTGGACGCAGCTTCTTTATATTTCAGTGTTGAATTCTTTCTCTCTTTTAAGCACTTTTTTAATTTACTTACAAGAGATTTCAATTCAATTGCAGGTGAGTGGAAGGGGAGCGATTTATCTGTCATTCTCATCTTGCACGCCTTTTTTCATTTACGAGCTTTTCTATTTCACTATCTATGAATTTTTTAAAACCGAGCGGCTTATAGTTTTTTTCAGGTGTTGCTAAGATTTTGTGTGTTTTGGTTTGCAGACATTGCGTTATGTAAACTTCTACCTTTTGAAAAGTCATTCTCGTGCGGTAATTATATATTTTTTTGTACAAATACAGAAATTCCTATAAATATAGTTTGCAAATCCAAACAGAGATACATATATTATTTCCTAGCGGAAAAGCTGTCAGATCAAGCAAAGCAGAGTTAGAAAATATCGTAGAAAGACAAATGTCAAGTTAATTGTCAAATTAAATACGTGAGTTTGACATGTATGTCGGTTATAATTTGGTCAATTACTAGGTGAAACCTTACATAATAAAAAAGTTTAAAGCCAGTGAAAATTTAATTCCCAAACTCAAGTTCCTTTAAAAAATTTATTTTTCAGCTTTTACTATCAGAGCATTTGCGGCGACGAGGTAGTTTAGTGGTATCTAATTAGATAAAATACCATGAAATGAGGACTATTCTAAAGTGACCCTTCAGAACCACCCTCAAAAAGAAAAAGATACTGTCTGGTTTGGTTCGCATGTCGAAGATATTATTTGTTCATATTTTTTTAGACTAAAAGTAAAAGACAAGCTAGTATTACTATATACATAATTATGTATATATTTTATCAAACCTTTAGTTACTCTATCTTAATCAAGAATTATATTATTGAAATACGTTAGACTACTTTTTGAGTAGGTGTGTTAAGTCAAGTAAGATGGAGTAATGTGTAGAAGTTCACGCAAGTGAGGAGAGTGCTCTGAGTGGCCAGAAAGGATTACTTTACATATGGCTCAAGCAGCTCATGACCTTCGTTCTTAGACTAAGAATTCTCTGGATAACCAAAGAACATCCACAGAGCTAAGGTAAGAAGGCGAATCATCCCTTCCCATGGTTGTGCGCTGTGTTTGAGGTGGCTGTTTGCCCAAATTTAAATAAAATGCTTTTAAAATTTCTGGGCATTAATGCAGCTGAAACATTTGTCGTTTTAATAATTTAGCATCATGACTACAAGTATTCAAGTGGCACAAAGCACTGAGCTAAGGTCGCGAAGTCATCGAAAACTTGCTTCATGCAATCCACTATCCTTGCATGCACCTCTGTTAATGGCGATAACATAGGAAATGATAAAGAAACAGTGCTTAAAATGAATAAAAGAAACAGTGCTTAAAAATCATCAGATGATCTCAAAATATAACAGCCATACACGCACCCACCTCATTTAATGACGATAACATCGAATATAGAGAAACAGTGCTTATAAATCATGTGCGGATCTCAAAATCCTCTCATTAATCGACTCAACCGTTTTTGTTAATGTTTTGGTTATTTTTTTGGTTATTGTTTTGGTTAATGTTTTGGTTATTGTTTAGGTTATTTTTCTGGTTATTGTTTTGGTTAATGTTTTGGATAATGCTTTCGGTATAAAGTGTGCCAATACTAGTATCGTACCAAAAGACCGAAACTTTTTGCAAAAAGATGCCGAGCAGAGGTCGTAAAAGGGATGCTTGGCAACTTCGCTGAAGATTCCATATTTAATAACTTCATCTTTACTGGTGGGGAGACGTGAGTTACTGAATATGACCTCAAAATTGTTAAACAATCTAGGGAATGGCGCTCCAAAAATGAGTTGAAATCGAAAAAAAAAGCATTGACCGATAGTAATGGCGCCTTATTTGAAGACATTAATAGGGATTCATATTAATATATATGTAACAAAAACATACCGGGAAATTGTGTTTTGTTTGAAGGCGTTAAAACGGATTTAAATAAAATGTATGAAAAGGTAGTTCTTATGTCAATCGTGGTCTAATTTGATAAAGCATATTTCCATAATTTATTATATTTTATAAATAAATATATATTTGTTACTGGATTCTTGCTTAAATTTCCTTTCAAAGCACTTCAGTAGTGCCATAAATGCTTTTTCTTGCTAGTGTCAAATGGTACTGGATTACAACAGTAACAAGCTGTGATTCCAAATGTAATTTTACTCGCAAGACTCAATTAAACGTAATACCGAAGACTATAAACAAATCTACGTATCGTCGCCTAAACTGCAAAACAACATATCATTAAAAAATCAAAATTGAGTCACTACATTATGTTACATATACATACATATATGCATAAAATTTTCAGCTTTCGTCGTTAGACATAACCAATATATAATCAATATATAACCAATATATGACCACTTCATAACTGATATGTAACCAAAACTCTAATTTTTCTCCATACAAGTGGTTTCTGTTATATCGTTTTTACTTCGCCGGTAAACTTATAAAAATCAATGTTATGGTATTTTGCTGACGATATATAATAATATTAAAGAAAAAAATATATGAAACCATAATCCAATTAGCCAAGTAAATCATGCGCTACAAATCTATAACCACCAGGTACAATCTATATTATATATTGTATATCTCACAAGCAACTTTATGTGTGCCACCATTAGTCTAATTAACATTTTGAATTTCATCAAGGACTGCCCTTCAGCATTTGACAGCGCGCCGTGTCTGTACGAGCAGATCACAAGTTAAGCTTCAAAAGTCAGGCCATGGCATGGCGACTTTTCCTTTTATTTTTAATTTCACGCTAAATTAGCAAAACTTGTGACTTTGTGTTAAAAATTTAATTTTATTCAAATTACTTGCTACTCAAAGCGTTTATTTTCTTGCTAAGTTTTTGCAATGCTGTTTATGTGTTTCTTTCATAGTTTTATGTTACTTATTTTTTTACATTGTAGCAGACAGCTAATTCTTTGTTTAACGCAATGCACATTTTACGCTCTTGACATAACGCGTCAATAACGCAGCACAAACAAAAGACTTAAGCAACGAACTTGAACATTGACTGCGTGTAGCTCATATAATAAATATAATAATACAGATATACTATATAGTATATGGGAAAGTTAAAGTGTTGTCAACGGAAAATCAGGTGTGACAACGCGCTAACGTAAAACGTGCAAAAATTGGGAGGAGTATTGTGCAGGCAAGCGCATAGAAGTATGTGATTTGTAGGGTGAGGCGGTAGTTAAAAGAGTTTGCAATGCAGTTTGGTGATAATAAATATAAAATGCGGCTAGGTAGCGAATGGCAGCACTCTATGAGTTAATTTTTAATATTTTTGAAACTACTGGAAATAATTTTGATATATGTATATGTATGTATATCGTCACCTAATATGCAAAATAACGTAACATCACTTTTCATAAGTTTACAGGCGAAGGAAAAACGGTATAATAGAAACCACTCATATTGAAAAAAATTTGACTTTTGGTTATAAAATAGTTATATAGTGGTTGTATATTGGTTATATAGTGGTTGTACATTGGTTATATATGGGTTATATCTAACGACGAAAGCTGAAAATTGTATGCTAAACATATGTGGTATGATGTAGTGAATCGTAAGCAATAAAAAATTAATTTTATATTTTTTTCATCATACGTTGGTTTGCATTTTAGGTAATGATATACAAAGTTAAAAACTGATTAAATTACTGATTTTCTAAGAAAAATCCGAGTACTTCTTGTTATGTCTTTTAAGTATAATATTTCTATATTTTTTCTGTTTTATATAATCAGAAGCATAAAATTCTTACATTTTTCTTCACAAGCATTATGCAATGGTCACACCATTGCCTAACGAATATTTCATATTATCTTCGTTACAATAGTTCGCTCTCTCGTATAGGCCGTCACGCAAATGCAAACGGTAGCAACACTGCTGATAAAAAAAATGCACAGCAAGAACTCAAACGCGCTTAATTAAGACAAATGAAAACGGAGGCACGCAAGTGTTGTGCCTTAAGATTGTCTAACACGAAGGCAAACTGTCAGTGGAGAAAAATGTTATAAATAAGCCCGGTAGGAAATTCAAATCGAGCATGTTAGTGGTCACTAAATAAGAATTGGAGCGTACAGTGGCTAAACAGACTCCGTCTTCGAGCTTACTGCAAAATATTGCTTTAAAGTTTCTGTTTTTATCAGAAATATTTTGAAAATAAGAATCGAGGATCATTACGAACAAAATTCATGAAGTGAGGGATTTATAAAGTGAATAAACTGAAAACGATGTAATTAAGATTTGTTCGTAACTAACCCGTGTAAGAGACCCTGCAAAAATGTTAAGGTGTGTGTCGCAGATTCAGTGATACTCAATGCTATCAGTGGTTACGATCAATGATCAGTTGCTCTCACTGAGAAATACTGCTTCATATCTTGAGTTCTTGTAAGAAATATTTAGAAAAAAAGAATTGAGCATCATTATGATCATTGACCATGAAAAGAGTGATTTATAAAGTGCATAAATTTAATGCGTTGCAATTAGTTTTTTTTTAATATTTCATTTATCATCCATATATATTACATTATACTACAATTAATGAAAATCGGTAAGATTAGGCAAGAAGATGACAAGAACCTGAAGTGTAATATTTTTAAACATTATTTGAACTAAGATGTCATAAAAGCATAACCTGAAATATAGCATACTCAATTATATTTTGAAGTAGAATAGAATAAATACAAATAAAAAATAAATGACGACAAGTTATTTTTCAGTTTCATATTTTTCATTGTAATAAATAATAAAATAAATACCATACATCGAGAATTTACACGATCAGTTTCGCCTCAAAAGCCTTGAGAACTCTAAAAAATATTGCATAAGTATTTAAGTTTTTATAAAAAAAAATAGAAAAAAGAAACGAAGTTCATTACGATCAGTGACCATGAACAGAAAATTTTATAAAGTTTATTAACTGAGATCGAAAATCATCATGATCATTTAAGAAGATCAAAGAAGAGAAAATTTTATAAAATTATTAACTGAGATCGGAGGTCATTATGATCAACGATCATAAGGAGAAAAATTTATAAAATTTATGGACTGAGATTTTTGGAATATGTAAACGATCTGGCACGTTTTTATCAACTAAGATCGACAAGATCAGCAAGAGATCAATGATTTTGGTGATCCTCTAAATAGTAAAAATTGAAAGTGAAAATTTTTAAGAATTATTTAAACAAAGATTCCATAAAAACAACTTTAAATGTACTTGTAGTAAATTCGAATGAATATTTCGAACCATTTATGGAAAATGTATCGATAAGTACGATAATTTTTTTACTTTCACAGACTAAAATAATATCCTTTTTATAAAAAATAGTAAAAACTTAAACTCCAGATACCAAAATTAACAGTATTTCTGCTCGATGAGTATTTAGAGCTGGATATGACTGATTTGAGAGCAAGCTCTTTGTAACTGATCGCAAATCCAAAATATTCAAATTCTTAATATGATATTGATATTTTACTTGGCTTATAATGCAGGCATTAGCGTACTATATATAGACTATATAGGCTATATATTATATACATATATATAAATATATTGGATTTATATATTTTGGATACCGATCGTATTAGGAAATCATCGAGGATCGGTACGATCACTATATTTTCTCATAAGCAACTTTTTTATTGTATCAGGCTTAAAAGATATGAGTCCTTACATGCTTGATATTGAAATATTTGCTTAAAAAAAGAACTGTTATTTTGAAAACCGATCGGAATACACGAAATAATCATCGAGTATCGACACGATCACTATATTTTCTCATAAGCAAACTATTTATTGTATGAACTTTAGAAGAAATGAGTTTCTTACATACATGATACTGAAATATTTGCTTAAAAAAGAATTATTATTTTGGAAACCGATCGGAATACACGAAATCATCATCGAGGATCGACAAGATCACTAAATTTTTCACATAAGCAACGTTTTTATTGTATCAACTTGAAAATAACTGAGTTCCTTAGATGATTTATATCGATACACTTGCTTAAAAAATTTCTGTAAATGAAAGACTTTAAATTCCACAGAAGATTAGTATGATCACTTTAGAGTATGCCATATCGAAATTTTACAATTTGGTACCAAGTTTGCTGAACATTAAATAGGTACATTCTATACATTTACAACTTATTTCTAAATACTCACTCAAGATCGCTTAGATCAGAAAATTTAGATTAGATACTGAAAAATTAACCACTGATCATACAAAGAATATTTTTTTAATACTTTATTTTCATAAGAGAAATAATCTCTCAAACCATGCAATAAAAAACTGAAGTGACATATTTTTCAAATCCATTTCTTCAGTTTTAAATTATTTTAAATTATTTTTGGAGATCGGCAAGATCAGTTATTTTAGAGCAGATATTTAAGGACCTACTTCTACAAATAATTTTTTTTTTAAACTTCATGCACATATATTCACAAGAAAATAAATTTCTTCAGTTTTAGATACTTTTAAACTTTTGTGGAAGATCCAAAATTTCAATTATTTTAAAATATGTATTAAAAGAGTTTCCCACCACTTGTTTCTGATATTCTTTTTGGTATTTTTCTGGTATTTTTTCCGGTATTTCGACACTCTTCATACAACAATTTCCTACTGGGCTTTATGAATTATTAAGATAAATTCAACTGCCAGGCATGGAACTATTGCTCCACAACCGGAGGTGATTGGCACTTATGCATTATTTGTGCTACACACAGCTCAAGAACCGCCAGCATTAGTTGCGAAATCAAATAAAAAGGCATAATTACAAATAATAACAACAACTGTTAGTGCAAATTCAACTGCCAGCGCACTTCATTAGCAACGGGCAATGGAATAATTATGCTAGAGTAAAGTGTGTGTGCAAAATTTAGGCGTGGAACGCTTGCCGAACTGTCAAATCCTGTTGGGTGTCGGGTGTCAAACAATTAGAAGTTATGCATGACTTCTAGTTGCACGCACACATACATTTACATCTTTATACATATATTGTAAATTTATAATAAATTGCTGCAGAGAGTCATTAATTCGAAATTAATATTTTTTCATGCACCACACTACGCCTTAAGCCGCTTTGGCGGCGCACGCGCCATCGGCGCTTTTAAGTTTCGAATTCCTAGTAAGGTGGCCAGTTGGCATGGAATAAAAATAGAATGCTAGAAGGAATTAATAATACAAATTTTGTATATAATGTTTGAGTGATTATGCGCTAGGTGAGGCACAGGCGCTTAGAAAATGGATTTAGCGCACACTTTTTGGCTTATAAGTGATTCAATTGAGATGAGAATTCTTAGAATAAAAATATATATTTTTATATATTTATATACATAAAATATTTAACAGTGTTTTTTGTTTTTATTAACTTTACTCATGCATAGTCTATTTTGTAAAATAAATAAAATAATAATATTTAACTGAGAAAAATTTTAATGTTTAATTTTTCTTTTTTTCAATATCTAATATGGGCAAAAAATAGTAAGAAAATAATAAAATTAATATATAATTTCTTAATCTTTGAATATTGAGGAAACATTTAATTCAGGATAAAAATAGTATCAAAAAGAATAAATTCATATTCTTATCTGATATTTAGTTTTTGATATCTCATATTTTTTCTTGACGCCCAAATGTAGGCACGATTTTTACACCGCTTTGGGTACACATACCTTTCAAGATATTTCGAGAAAACAATGGACTGATCTGTATAATATATGAATATATTATGAATCATTTCATCTATTTTCTGTGTCAGTTTTCTTTACTTACTTTGATAGTACAGCAGCTCTAATTTTATTAAAATATAATATTCAACCTACTTTCCAAAATAATCACTGAAAACTTTAACTTAACCACCAGCTCCGGCAAAATCGGTAAGAACCTCGATGAGCCGTACGTTACTACACGATATTTTAGACAGTGTTCATCTTTCTCGTGCGTCGTCTTCAATAAAAATGTGGAAAAAATGGTCGCGCCAATAATTTAAACCGCAATGGCTTGGCCTACTCTATAAGTATAATGCTACTGGAGTACGCAGATGATATAGATACCGTAGGCTGTCAGATCTACTTACTAGCGTAACCTTAAAAAAGAAGCGAAAGAGGTTGGTCTTGTGGTGAATGAAGACAAGGCCTGGCGCATCTTGGTGACTATAAGTTTGAAAAAGAGAATTACTTTGTCTAACTCGAAACGAGCAATCCAAGTCTGGAGATCAAGCGCAGAATATCTTTTGCCAACGTACTACTTTGATTCGTAGGAAATTGAGAGCAGACCTCTCTCTCTCCGCACAAAGCTTTTGGAGTGAGTAAGCGTTGAATATGGAAGAAGATAGAACTACAAACTGTATGAGCTCTATGGTGACATAGATATAATTCTTCTTCTTTTTTGTTGGTGTAGACACCGCTTACGCAGTTATAACTGTGTTAAATAACCATATAAAAATCCAACGAATGCGCCGGTTAGGCCACCTCGTTCGCATGGAAAATGATGCTCCAGCGAAAAATGTCTTTGATTCGAGACCAAAGAGTGGACGACATAAGCAAAAGCGCACGCGCATTTAATGGAGCGACCAAATACAAAGCGAGCTGCCTACATGTAGGAT
Organism: Bactrocera tryoni; assembly: GCF_016617805.1. Taxonomy (NCBI): domain Eukaryota; kingdom Metazoa; phylum Arthropoda; class Insecta; order Diptera; family Tephritidae; genus Bactrocera; species Bactrocera tryoni. Next base: position 65,865,341 of record NC_052500.1, on the reverse strand, counting down.
GTATAACTGGCGTGACATCACAAAGGACAGCGGCAACTGGCTAAGATTCGCGATTAAGTGTACGCGGTTGTAGTGCCAAAGACGCAGAGGAAGAAAAATAAGACTTAGAGTTATTTCTTATTAATTCTAATAAGTTTCTGCAGTTCAGTATAGAGCCTGAAGGGAATTCATGAATTTTGAACTAATTTCGAAAATTTAGTATTGTATTATTTTTCTTCTTTATTGGCGTCGGCACCGCTTATGCGGTTATAGCGGAGTTAGTAATACAATATTGTGTTCTAGAATATAGATTAAGTAATTTTTTTAACTTATTATTATTCTAATGAAAGAGAAACAACATAAAAATCTTTCCCTGAACTAAGTTCAAAAATCTTCATATAAGATCGTAGCTCTACAAGGGATATAAAGTTAATTAATGCATACAAAATGGTTAGCTCGAACAAAAACCTAGTAGTTGATAATATTTAAACTAATTTTGTGGTACTTACATTCGAGGTAATTAATACTTAAAAAATTATTTTTCAAAGCTACTTTGAATTTAGTACATATTTTGTTGCCTACCTTTAGGCGCCAATAAATAATACCTCTAAAATAATAAGCCGATATTTTATATTGTTGCGAATCGTGGGCTTTATGATGTTGTTTGGGATCATAAAATTTAAAATAAAAACAAACCGAATTTTTTATTGAATTTCTATGAATTTTTATTATTGATTGATATCTCTTTGATTGTTTTATTATTTAGTTTTTCATAGATTTTTTATTATTTATATGAATTCGTTATTAAACTTCTATGGATTCTAGTTATTTAATTGTATTGCCGCCATTTAAAATTATTTAATAAATAAGCGATGACATTTTTTTTATATTTTTTCCAAGAATTTATCTACTCAACTGTATTTATTACTGATATTTAATATTTATTTATCCACTACCGAAAAAGGCTTCATAATTTCTGTGTGCCACCAAATTTGGCACGCGTTGTGGCGATAAGCAAATCAGCAGTTTTTATAGCAAAATTTATACGTTGTGGCATATTTTCTATATTGCATGCGCATTCTTTATTTATTGGGATTATTTAAAAAAAAATTTAAGGTTTTTATTTGACTTTTTTGTATTGTGTATTTACTTTTATTTGTTTGTTTTTTGCATTTTTTTGGAATTATTTATTTATTTGGTATTTTATTCAATTTTTTTTTTAATTTTTTGTGTTCTTTTATTTAAATTTTTTTTGAAATTTTTTGTTTGTTTTTTATTTTCTTATTTCAATTTTTTCGCCAATTTTTGTATAACTGTGTTAACGCATTCTTTTTCGCCTCTTTATGTCTACGCAAAAAGTGTCAACAACTCGCTGAGCGGCCATAAATTTCGTGTACATTTGGCAATGAAAGGTAATTAAAATTATGTACAACAATATATGTACAAAAACTGAATAACAACAATAATAACACAGAATAACACAGAATAAGCAAATAAGCGATCCAACGTGCCTCAATTCGCGCCTTGCACGCTTATTTGTATTTCAGACAGTGGGTTGTTGCCAACTAAGCGGCGCTGGAACGCATGCGCAAAGCAAAAGTGGGACTTACTATCAATAGGCTTGTGAAAAAAATATATGAAAAATTATAAAAAATATATAACAATGCGTAAAAGAAGGGTGCACGATTAATTACGTGTTGTTGGCGCAGGCAGCAGTTAGACAATAACACACTCACCAATGACGACTGACTGACTGAACAATCAAATGCCTGACCATATTATGTATTATTATGGCGCGCATACAGCAAACTACCTCACGTGCAAAATATAACTTAGCTGCCAAATTGTTACCAGCCATAACGTGCCGTTGACTCATGTCGGCTCTTGTCTATACCTTATATATATACAATTAATAATACATACTTCTGCAACCGCTTTGTCTTAAGCGCATTCGTCTCTGCCATTTTTCACTGCATTTTCCGTGTGCACTTTACATTACTTTGCCCATTTAAATGGCCGCTTAAATGCTTGCAATTAGTATGTAATTGAAACTTACAGTTAGCACAAATAGTCAACGACAATGAGTGTGCCACAAACGACTGCCACTACCGCACACCGCACACACGTACAACATTTGTAACTTGCTGCCAAGCCAAGCAGCTGGTAAATCACCAACTCATTTACAATCACGCTGAGTGCATTTGGCGGGCTTGTCCAACTGGTTTTTGACGCGTACACGTAAAGTGAGTGCTAACTTGGCTGACGTAACGTAATGAGCGCACTAACGGACAAACTATCGTACGAACGAACGAGAGTATGAACTGGTCGGCCAACCAACTTGCTGCTGCTGCTGCTGCCTGTGGCGTTAGTACGTTCAGTTAGATTTTCATCAACTTTTGACACTTTGACACTGACATTAGCAATTTTTCGTGCCATTTTACACATTTTTCTTTCCCCATATTCATATAGCTATGTAAGTATGTGAGTTATATTGCTTTGCCTACGAGTTTTTAAATGCTGTGTGACATTTGGTGACAGTTATGTTGAGGTGGGGTTCAAGTCATATTGTCTGTGTTGTGGTGAAATTATTGCTTTCATAAGGCGAGAAGTTGATATACAAGTGGTTGTAAAAATAGATTAATAAAGTAAATAAATTAAAAAATTTAACAGTTGGGTAACGGTAAATATTTGCCAATAAAAGTGTGCAATGCGGAAGACTGTTATTTAATTTTTTAGTTATTTATTTTAAAGCAACAAAAATCTTACTAATATTTAGAAAAATTTTGTGCACAAAGTACAAAAAATTCAAAAATTAGTTAAAAAAGGAATCTGTTTTTCTTTCTTTAATTTTAGATGATTCAGAGGTATAGTATTCACCGAAAATAGTCTTTTTTGAGAAGAGCTCTCGGAAATCGACTATATTTCCTTTGCAAATACGATATTTTTACTAGTAGTAAGTCTTCAAGTACAGCTAGAAGATACCATTACATGTAATAATTTTGAATTAATAAATTAAAAAATTTTCTCAAACAAAATTCTAAATTAAAAGACCTTGATCAGCTAGTGGTGGGAAAATTCAGGTAAGTGTGCGTGTCTTGTTCGAAACGAGATAACTTGTTTTTTCAATTTCTTTGGTGATTTTTAGCTTAATGAAAAATTGAAGAAATTATTACTTTAAGCAGCTTGCTATCTGAGTCAATTCCTACCTGGGTTAATTGCTTGGATGGTTGAAGAACGAGATCGAACAGGCGCCACAACACTAACAGCAGAATTTAAGCCAACAACAGGACCATTCTAAAATACTCCCAAACTGAAGCTCTTGATCCGGAAATGTTTCAAGAAGTTAAATAGGTACATATCAGTATCAAACTTAAGCTACTTCAAGAACTCAAAAAGATATCAATAAACATTATCCTTTATAGTTCTCAGGCAATTTATGAGGTCAGTAAAGATCCTTTAAGCTCCGTTTGAGTAGAAAAAATTTGGAAGAAAAAAAACTACAGGTTTTTCTTCTATGTCGGCATCTTATAGGACATACTCCAGCCCAAAACACCAATAAAGAAAATGCGGCAAAAAGAAGAGTCAAAGTAAGTTCCCGTAGAATTCAGTGTTTAGGTACAAAATCCAATCTTAACTACATTGGGACAGTCCATTTTCTAGCTACTAGAATCTACATGTGCACAACGCTACCGGATTCTTACCGACAAAGCGCTCTTAACTTAGCAAAATTCTTCATAATTATATACATAGAACAATAACAACAATTTTAATAATTTTGATATTTTACAAGCAAAGCTTTCTCTTTTAACGCTTGTATCTTTTAATAAACATTTAATAAATAAAAAATAAATATTTTTACTTTTTAAAAAGGAGGCAACTCCGCAAAATTGTATTCTTTTTTAAATATTTGTCAAGCAAAGCTTACTCCTGTCTTCTAAAGTATGTATAATTTGGGAAATATTTGATAAATAAATAATAAATATTTTTGCTTTTTAAAAGGGTGGCAACTCCGGTGAAAATATTTTTTTTCTCGGTAACTTATTATTTTATTGGATATGAAAGAAATAATTTATTTAAACTTTTTGTGAAGGTGGCAACTCTGGTTAAAAGGCATATTTTTTTCTAATATTTTGTACAATAATTACCTTCATTTTTTTTTGTTTTTGTTTTTTTTTAATTCTTTGGGAAGGTGGTAACACTGTTTAAAACATTTTTGGTTCTTAATACTTTGCACATTCACTCCGTTCAAAATATTTTTTTGATTTTTTATTTCGAATGCTGTTATGATATTTGTGTTGTAAAATTAATTTTTTGAAAGGGTGGCAACATTATTTATAATATTTTTTATCTTAATATTTGAATGAAATTTCTTTAGAAATATATTAAAGTAAAGATTAATAGAGTGGCAACTCCGTTAAAAACTATCTTTGCTTGAAGACTGTCTGGGAATTCGATAATGCTAAGATGAAAATTTCACCCAAATATAAGCGACGATTCCGGCTTTCCCATGGGAAATGAATTTTTTGAAAGGGTGGCAAAATTATTTATAATATTTTTTTATCTTAATAGATATATGGAACATATGCCACTATAACAATAACAACTCAAGGTCAAAAATATCCAAAATATAATTTGTGAGAGTAGATTTGAACTCACTCAATTTTTTTTCTGACATACGAGGTGTGTTCAAAAAGTATCGCGAATTTTGTGTTTTTTTCAAAAATTATTTATTTATTCATGAATATCTATTTTGTCCCCTTCAAAGTAATCCCCATGAGATATTATACACTTGTACCAACGGTTTTTCCAATCTTCGAAGCACTTCAAAAATCATTTTTTTTTATCTTCAGCTCCTCCTTCGATGCCGTCTTTATCAAAGTCACAGGGGGCCAGATCTGGGGAACACGGTGGCTGCGGCATCATTAGTTTTTTGTTTTTGGCCAAAAAGTCGCGCACAAGCAACGATGTGTGAGCAGGTGGTGCAAAAGCCAATTTTTGTTCTTCCACAAATCCGGGCGTTTCTGGCGGATTGCTTCGCGCAAATTGCGCATAACTTGCCAATCGATATGTTTAGGTCCTCAGAAACTTCTCTAACGGTGATTCGACGATTGGCCAATATCCATTTCTCCACTTCATTAATTTTTTCGTCTGTTGTTGAAGTGCTCGGGCGTTCGGCACGCTCTTCATCGTTCACATCTTCTCGGCCTTCTGAGAACATTTTGTACCACCGATAAACGTTGCTTCGGTCCAAGGTAGCTTCTCCGTATGGCACAGTCAACATTCGGAAGGCATCCGCGCACTTTATTTCGTTTTTCACACAAAATTTGATACAGGTTCTTTGATCCATTTTTTTGAATATGTAAAAATCGAAGACAATCCAAAAACACGTGCAAGCAAAGCAGCTGTCAACAATTAAATGAACATTCAAAATGCCGAGCTTGTCGTCATAAGAGAGAGACATGAGTACCAACATAACGCCACAAAAAATTCGAAATTTGAATATACGTAACCCGCGAAAATTCAAAATTCGCGATACTTTTTGAACACACCTCGTAGAGGTTTAATATAGTTGTATCTAGCTTTGTTGACCTTAATAAAATTGCTTTTGAAACTAACCAGTTTAATTCTTTATATCTTTTTCTTGCTGAAACAACTAGAAGTTTAGCCTTCTATATTCGTTATGCGTAACCCTTCGCTACCAAATAAGCACTGCAGTGGCCGTGCATAATTTCGAAGAAAAAGTTAAGAATAAGAATTAAATGTAAATGCAAATGCATGAGCTCATTTCTAGGTATTACCTTCTATACCCGAAATTTATTCTAAAAAAATATAATAAATATATTTGCTGCCAAATGTAGCAAATTACACCTCAAAATTCCAGTTAAGCCCAGACCTTTTATTAAATTGCATAAACATACAGTTTGTTCCAGCAAATGGCAATGATAGCAAAAAAATGGCAATAATTTGCATTTGAACTCACAAAAATTTTTATTTGCATAACCGACAAATATGCAAATTACCGTATGATTCTTGTTTGTGTGCACAATAATTTCACGCCCCAAAATAACATCACGCGAAATTCCAAAGAACACTGTGACGACACACAATTTATACTATTTGTACGTGAACGCAAAGTTCAAACGAAATAAGCGAAAAAAAAAAATTTTTTTTTTCTTGTATTCAAACAAACATAGTAAGCCAGAATAATACAGAAGAGTGCAATAGTAAGCGATTCTTCTTCTTGAATAGTAAACGCAGACAGCGGCTTTATTTGCAAAATAATAGCAAATGTTGAAGCAGTCAAAAAAATCAAATAAAAAACCAAAAAAATTGGCAAAAAATGCAAATTGACCGTGAATATTTAAGCAGAAATATAAACAGCGTCGAGGAAAAAGATATGTGTTAACAACAGCTGTCGATGCGTAATAAGAATTCAGTGAGTACTCGCGCTGAATTCGCTGACACACATATTATATGTATATGTATGCGAAATGTTTAAAACATTTATGTAAATTGAAATTTGGACGCACTGTTGGGTATATAAAGGCAATAGGAAGAGAGAAATAAATGCACAGAAAAAGTTAAAATGTTTCAAATCGAAGAAAAATGTGAATAAATACACATATTTACTAGCAATTAAGCACAATAAATGAAATTTTTTACTACCACACTTAAACCCTTATAACTCATAACTCTAAATATCACTAAATACTGCATTGTTATAAGCAACAAAATATTTGTTGTTGTTGTTAATTATACAAATTTATGCTAGAATTAAAATAATAATGAAAAAATTTCCATATGTCATCAGCAAACTGCATACAAGCAGTATAAACACAGCCATATCTACTATGCACATGCTTAATTGCCAGCAAGTTTGTTGCTTAAGTCTTTCGATTTACACTAAAAGAGTCATAAACTTTAATGGTATCGTCGAAATCGAAGTAGTAGGTGGTTAAGATCAATGCCAAATGGTTGACATAAAATTCAGCAAGACACAGCGCCACATGAGGTGCGCTTTGATTTTAATTTTATTATTGTCATTGTTGATTTTATTTTATGTTTTTAGTGCAGAAGCAGAGCAAAAAATATTTAAACGCAATTTAAAATGCACCAATGCCGAATGGCACGAAATTTTGAAGGCCAATAATATTGAAATGCAGAAACAGCAATGAAGTAAAGAGCAGACGATAAGCACAACGAATGCGTGGAGGTAGAGCAAATTAATCAAATTGAGGTTTAATGTTTGTAGGGTTATTAATTTAATATTGTTTGACATATAAATTGAAATCAAACTGCTCATATTAAAATATAAAAAATATGGAAATCTTAAAACAACAATTTAAAATTAATTAATGACATACATACATATATAATAATTAAATTATAGATGCATGATTGCCTGTACATTCTATGTATGTGCGTATTGAGGCTATAACTCCACAATTGGCGCTTATATTTTGATGAAACTATTATCATAGCATTATCGAATTCACAGACAGTTCTCAAGTAAAGTTAGTTTTTAACAGAGTTACCACTCTTCTTAATTTTTTTTTACTAAAATATATTTCTAAAGACATTTTATTACAACTGTAATTAATAATATAATAATTTTAAATAAAGATTTTTAAATATTTTAAACAGAGTTGCCACTCCTCATAAAAAATATTTACTATTAAATATTTCTAAATAATTTTAATTCAAATATTAAGAAAAAAACATATTTTAAATAGTGTGGCCACACTTTCGAAAAATTTATTTCACATAGGAAAACCGAAATCGTCGCTTATATTTTAGTAAAATTTTAATCACAGCATTATTGAATACTCAGACAGTCTTTAAGCTAAGTTAATTTTTGACGGAGTTGCCACTTTTCTTAAAAAATGTTTGTTATAATATGTTTTTAAAAGAATTGTATTCAAATATTAAGATAAAAAATAAAATAATAATATATATTATAAATTAAATTAATATAAAATATTATATAATATTGCCACCCTGTCAAAAAATTAAATTCACTTCACATGCATATATCATTACAGAATTCGAAACAACAAAAATCAGAAAATATTTTAAACTAATAAAATAAAAAAAATATTTTAAACAGAGTTACCACTTTTGTGAAAATTTAAAATAAATTATCTCTTTCACATCAAATACCATAACAAGTTACCGAAAAAAATTTATAAAAATATATGTATTTTAGTGGAGTTGCAACCCTTTTAAAAAGTAAAACTATTTATTATTTATTTATTTAATATTTATCGAAATATAAATATTCGCGTGAAAAATATTACAAATTAAATATAAATATTAACGGAAATATTTTAAAGATTAACTGCATATTTGCAAAATATTAAGAACCAAAAATATTTTTAACGGAGTTGCCACCTTTTCAAAAAGTTTAAAATTTTGTTTTCTTATACATCAAATACTATAACAAGTTGTCAAACAAAATACACTCAGAAATATTTTTTGAGGTGTTGCCAACCTTTAAAAAAATCATAATCCATTTTTGTTTTCTTTAAAAAAAAGTCAAATAACATTGCGGGTTACTTAGCAAATGTTATAAGAGAAAGTTTTTCTAAAGATATTACTAGCAACATTTGCAAAATGAATCTGTATCAAATTTCAAATCAATCCGAAAAGGAATATCAAATAATTTTTAGTGAAGTACCTTTAAAAATTCTTTACCATAACTGCCAACTATTCATTGAACCCAAACTCTTTTTTCTACTTTTATTAAATACTAATATTCACCAGCAAAATATTTCAGAAATATTTGCATCCAATATATTATTACTCTCATGTATTTACTTTTATATGACGAGTCTAAAACTTCAAATAACCTTATTTGTATTTTCAATATTTTTAATTCGAATTCTTGTTTCCACCTACCTTTTGACAAGTATTCTTTCCTGCAACCTGCGTGGTTGTTTTAACTGGTTCTCTGCTGTATTTGTTTTCACCCAGTGCCTTATTCAAGTGCGCAGACACAAATGTAACAACAAATAATGGCGTCACTCGCACACAAAGTCACTTCACTGGCGGATAATTTTTTATATGTAAAAGAGTCTAACTTTTTTTACTTAGTAAATATTTTATTTTCTTCAGATTCAGTGTTTCTAAGTTTTGATTTAAACTCAAAAATACTTCGGCGATCTAAAGGACAGAAATGGAGGGGTTATGCAATCGTTTAAATGCAGTTAATTAAAATATAATATAATATATATATATATAGTATACATATAATATATTACATATTTTGTAATTAACAACATTTAAGAGAAGTCCTTGATTATGATTTATTATTATTACTTTTCTTTAATTATGATTTATATCTATTAAATTATTTCGATAATACTTATTACCACTATTTAAATAGATTTTATTATAGTTTATTTGCATTATATGCTAGTTAAATCACTTTAATCATTATTTAATGGTTTTATTACAATGCAATTTTGTCACATGCTTAATTATTTTTTTTAAATTTTGAATATTTGTGAAATTTGTTTCTATTAGCTTTGTAATATATTTTGAATACAGGATAGCTAATTGATAATTTTTTAACTTTACTGAATTTAATTAAAGAAATTCTAGGATAAGGATAAAATTGTACGAATTTAGAAAACAAAAAAATTTTGTAATTAATTCTATAATACAAAAATTAAAAATAAACATTAGCATTATAATTAATTTAATTTTTATATTTAGTTTAAAATAAATTTTACAAAATAAAAACAATTAAATTTATAATTATTTTAATTTTAATTAATTTTTATATATAATTTAAAATATTTTTTTTAAACTAAAAATAAAAATTTTATAATTTATTTTATAATTATTTTAATTTTAATTAATTTTTTTTTAGTTTGTGATTTAATTTTTTTTTCTAACATAACATAGTCATTTTATTACTTTCTTATTAAATTGAATGAAATACTGAATGATATTTTCGATAGAGTAGTGGATGATAAGTTATTTAAATAGATTATTGTCCACTACATAAATTTTAAAATTATAGATATCTTCTTATAGATATACTATATGTAAATTAAACTAATTGTTTTGTAAGTATAAAATAAACACAAGTTCAATTAATTAAAAATTATTTTAATTTCATAATTGTTTCGAAAATAATTAATTACTTAATTTCTCCACATAACTCAATCATTTAAACTTGTTGATGCCTAAATATAAAATAAAATCACGTTCAATTAAAAAACTTAATTTAAAAATTTTTTAGTCAATTAAGTAATTTTATTATTAAATTAAATTAAATTTTTTCTATCCAATTAATTAATATTTTTACATTATTCACTTAAATTATTAGAATTAGAATTCCTATTTAATTATAGAAATAAATCAGTTTTTAATATTTAGTGACTAATTAATTAACAATTTTAATAATTAATTTATCAAATTAAACTAACATCTAACTAAGTGTAAATAAAAAATAGTAGAATTTTTTTAAATTAAAAAAATGTTGTATAGATTGAAAATTAGTAGAACTTTTTTTTGTTAATTATTTTAATTTTAATTAAAAAATAGTTAAATTTTTTTAGTTGATTATTTGAATTTTAATTTTAATTAAAAACTAGTACACGTTTTTGATTTATTAATAAATTTTATAATGTTAAGTAGTCAATTATAATTAAAATTATTTTATGTAACCTTTTTCTATTAATTATCACCATTTTCTCTAATCAAATTAAATGCAAGTAATGTCGACTGCAACCCTTTAATGTGAAGTATATAGTGTATGAAACCAAAACGAATTAAACTTCATTAGCTTGTAATGCCATTAACTTAATTTCTGTTAATTAATTATTTAACCTGATTTTTCTAAAAAAATATTTATTTTTATTTATAATTATTTAAATTATTCATATTTATTTTTATCAAACTAAATTAAAAATAAGAACAAAATATGAATAAACATCAAAATAATTGGATTTAATTTAAAAAAATAATTAATTTAATAATAATTTATTTAAATTTAAAAATTAATTTAATTTTATAATTTTTTTTATAGACTGAATATTTATTAGAATGTATTATTTCGTTTTTTTAATAAATAATTTGTAATTATTGTTTCCAAAGTATACAGTTAAATTGAGTCAAATTCAATTTTAATTGACTCGATTAAGGTCATTAATTATAAAAATGTTAATTTAACTGAATTTGGAATTAACTTATTTTTATAATTATTTTAAAAATTGGAAAATTAATTTATTTCAATCCATCATACAAAATAAATGAATTATTATAAAGAAATATTTCTTTCTAAATTATAATTTATTCTAAATTTGGGTTTGATTTATTATTATTATTATAGATTTTGTTCTAATTTAAAAAAAATTAGATTTAATATAATTATTAACTTTTCAAGCTGTAAAGTTTCGTTAATTTTACATTATATATATATATATTATAATTCCTTTTTTTATATTTGCAAATCCAACATTTTTCCATAAGCAAAATGAAATTAGCTGCATCACTGAAGTTGCCTACTTTTATTACCTCATCTGCGTCTTCGTCTATGAACTTAACATCTTTCATCTGCTGCCTGGTGAGAAATTACGCATTCTACTCTTATTTGTCAGCATTTTCCTGTGCATACACTTTTCTTCTCTACCTAAGCCGCTTATTTCGCTAAAAAACAAATACGCCGCCCATCTAACTTGACACAACTAACAGCTGTTTCTTTTGGCCAAATGCAAAAAACTCGTTTTGCCTGCTGCTGTGTTTGCAATGCTTTTTAACCGGAAATATACGCTGCTGACGTAGCCACAGAAAAAAAGTGTGCCTTGAAGTCATTGTCGTGGTCGGCACTATTGCTGACTTCATAGCAATTTCATCGGCAGCAAAGCACATTTGCTTTGCTGTTTCCCTCCCTATAAGGCAACTTTGTAGCTTCTTGTACTTCCTAACTGAGTTGCTTCTAAATTTTTGCCCTTTCACTGGCATTGGAATTGGTTGGAGTGCCCAAAAACTTTTTTTGAGACTCTAATTTACCACATAAATATTATAGATTTTTCTTAAAAAAAAATATTTTTAAGATTTTCGAAAGTCTTCCGAAATATACATTTTAACATTTCACTCAATTCTTGTTTGTTTACATTTTCACTAATTTTCGCCAAACATTTCTTTGTATTATGACACCGTTTTTTCGGTCTCACATTACAGCCTTTCGCTTTTATGCACTCTCTCAGCTGCATTGTCTGCTAAAAGGCCCGACAATTTACTTCAAAAGTGTCAGTGAAATGTGTGCAAAGTGTTACAATTAAGGCAAGATTGTCTGACGTTCGGCTTTTATGCGTTTTGTTTCGAATTTCTTTCACTTTCTTCACAATGAAATTGTGTGCTAGCGAAAAATAAGAAAACAAAAAATCAGCGACAGCTCAAAAATACCATTGCGTTTACTTTTGTAGTGCCTTTTCGTTTACTTTCTTGCTTATTATGTAGGTGTATTGTTGTAAATTTTTGTTGTAGTATCCATTTTCCTGTCTCGACACACTTCGGTTAACTCGACTGCAGTGCGGTGAATAGTCTATTTTATTTTTTTCAACCTTAGTTCTATTTTTATGCACTCAAAGCAAAGAGTTAATTATTTTTAAAAATAATTAAAAGAATAGTTAGGGAAGAAACTGAAATTTTTGAAATTATGAAATTAGAATTGTGTGCGTAATTTCCTGCTTTTTTTGTTTTCTATATTTTTTATATAATTTTCATTTAAAATAGTTGAGTTTCCTTATACTTTTCCATGTCATGCCCAATAACATCTGTTCCAGTCCCAGTCTCAGTAAGTTAACATTGTTAGTTGGTACCTTGGATACCCAAATAAAATAACCAATAAAATACCAGATATAAAATTTCGAATATGTAATTAAAATTGAAATAGAAACATTACTTGAAAGAAGTCAGTTCATACAATTGCGTTCTTGGAAGCTTTAGACATATCTCTAATAATATATGTTTTTTTATAAGTTTTGTGAAAATTCGAAAGTGAACTGAATGAATTAAATATAAATGACAAGTTATCAAGGTCATATCATCATCACACATCATGTCATCTTATCATGGTAAACTGTAGTGTATGAATAACACAATTTATATGATATTTTTGTATAAATCGGGTGAGAATTACAAAGTAAATTGAGTGAAATGATGAATTGTAAGTTAATTACAAGGTTTTTTGATGCTTTATATTTTTATTTCACATCTAATCGCTGAATTCAGTTCTCTTATATAAGTTTTTTCAGAGCGGTAAGTTCCTTAGTGTGTAAGTCGGTTCAGAAATACAAAATGAATTGAGTGAAACGATGAGATATAAGTTAATTAAACGGTTTATGGTACTTGATATTATTATAATCTCTGAATTCAGTTCTCTTATACTTTATTTTTTTTCAAAGCGCAGAGTTGCTCCGTGTTTCCTTTAAAGAAGTTTGGAATAATTTGTGCATTTTCTAACAGTCTGAATGCTCATATTTTACCTTGGGACTCATTAATGTTTGCCTGAAGGAAGCTTGTGATGAAAGTAAGTGTGCATCTCATTACTGTTTCCCTAAAGGAAGCTTGTGATCAAAGTAAAGAAGAAACAGTTAAGTAAGCTTGTGATCAATAATATTAAAGTAAGCACGTTTTAACTCAACTTTTCCAGCACAACGAAAGAAGTGCTTTTAGTTAGAAAGTTTTTTTTAAGGTGCCTGGTATAAAATAAATTATGTAGTATGGTTTTATGCCAAATATTAGGAGTGAAATTAAAAAAGTTCAGAATTCATGATTTGTAGCAAGCATTTGCTGATTCCTCTGTTTCTATAGAGCTAGATAAAAATGGCCCAGCATAGTTCTAATAGCTACCAGTACCAGAACCAGTTCATTTTTATTGGGAAGCCCATAGGAAAGGCAAACGAATATATCACTGCGTATTATCAGTGTATTGGTCCTATACTCTGTAGTGAATCAGTGTGGTTTTTCTATTAATATTTTTCCAAAAAAATTTCATGGTAAATCGCACATCCATTTTCCACTAAAAAACTACGAGTTACAAGGAATTTTCATGCCAATACACCGCTGACTGAACATGAAGTTTGGTTGTTACTTTTACTGCAGCAAATTATATATTTTTGTTAAATCGGTATAATCTTTAGTAAAACTCAAAATATATATTTCAATACTAAATTGAGTTACACATGACTGGCAACTGATGGACTTATTTTCATATTTATATTTCCTAATTTTTTTATATTTTGGTTAAAACCGTTTCATCTCATGTAGAACTCATAATTAAAGTCTATTATGTTTTTCATTATGAGATCGAGATTCAGTTTGGAATATTTGAATACGATTTCTCTCTAAAAAAGTAGAATTAGTATATGAAAACTACACGGTTTCTTACGTCTAGAAAGAAACTACGGATACCTCATAAGACCTTTAGCCAAGGCAATGATACAATCTCCGCACATACGGATGAATTAATCACACACAATATATTTTTGGTCCCTCAAGGAACACCTCTAGTCCTTATACCATTTATGCTGTGTATCGAAACTATTAGTAATATTATTCGTTCTGAAACTTATCTATTCGATTAGCATCTAATATGATCACCTTACTCGTTTAGGTAACATAGTTTTGTCCCTTATAGGATACAGCTGTCAGTCAATTGATATATCAAAATCAAGCCCTTGTATGGTAAACTTGTTTAATTGGCAAGATATCTTCATGAAATTTGGCACAGAATTTTGTTGATGACAATTCTTAAATATCCGAATTTATTGTTTAAATGGGACCTCTTTAGCATATAGCTGACATATAAACTTACCTATCAAAATCAAGTACTTGTATGAAAAATTGTTTATTTAGCAAGATATCTTGCCGATATTTCGCGTGGACTCTTTTTTAAGGCAATGCTATATTATCCGAATGTAGTGTATAGATCGGACTACTATAGCATATAGCTGCCATACAAATTGGCGCAATAAAATTAAGTTCTTATATGGAAAACTTTTTCAATTGGCAAGATATCTTCATGAAATTTGGCACAGAATTTTGTTCACGACAATTCTACAAACTTAAAATTTATTTCTTACATCGGACCACTATAGCATATAGCTGTCATATGAACCGGCCTATCAAAATCAAGACATTTTATTGAAAACGTTTTTATTTGACAAGATATCTTAACGAAATTTAGCATGAATTATTATACAAAGTCACGGTGCAAAACCTGAAGAAATTTTATAAGTCGAAGCACTATAACATATAGCTGCATACAAACTGATCCACCAAAATCTATTTCTTGTATGGACAACTTTTTTATTTGACTAGATACCTGCACAAAACTTAACACAGCATATTCTAAATTCTTTGGACATAATGTTCAGATTGAACTCCTATAGCACATACGTCTTTAGATTTAGTTAAACAGTATAAAACTGATGTGAAGGGTATTTGAGCTTCATCGTAGCCGAAGTTAAGGTTTGTTTTTGGCCTTACATTGAAAGAAAATAGCTGAATTTTGTTTGGTTATACTTTGAAAAAAAAAATATCAACATCAACATATGTGCTGATTTGATGCTTTCCTGCACCAGAGTATCTACAGCTTCCACGCTAGTCCTACTATATTCCCCATTTCACTATTTTTTAAGCACCGCTGACATCATATGCCTTCTAAAATTCAATTATCTGCCTTCACTTGAAAAAAAAACAATAATAATAATAACAAAACAAAAAACTGAAACTAAATCATTTTCAAATCGCACAAGTAATTAAATTCACAGCAAACAGAAAAACTTGAGAACAGAAAAAAAAAACAATTTTGCAAACACAAATCGCGTTCGCCGCCTTCACTTGAGCACAGCAGCTAATGTTCATTTCGCTTTGCGAATTTTGTTTCACGC
Organism: Bactrocera tryoni; assembly: GCF_016617805.1. Classification (NCBI taxonomy): domain Eukaryota; kingdom Metazoa; phylum Arthropoda; class Insecta; order Diptera; family Tephritidae; genus Bactrocera; species Bactrocera tryoni. The sequence continues at coordinate 65,849,454 of NC_052500.1, read as the reverse complement.
TTTATTATTTTCGAGTTCACTGCTGTCACTTTTGTTGGACTTTTTTACAATTTCTAAACATATGCACACACAAACTCCAGCAACTTTACCACTTCAATTTGCAGAAATTGCAATAATTTCTAGTTATTTTTTCGTGAAACACGTTTATTTATGCACTTTTCCTTAAAGTAAAATTACTTTGTCGCAAAATTGTTTGCACGTACTTTGTCGTACCTATTGGCTTTATATATATAATTCTTATATTCCAATAAGTCAAGTTGCTGCTGTTGTATTGTTATATAGAAGCGAAATAAAAAACTTGTTTCACCGTTTTCGTTGCACCTTCGCCAAGTTTTTCTACTTGATATTTGCTATTTGGATTTTTACTTGATTTTTCGTCGTTTAACTGCGATACCGAACCGTCGCTGTTGCCCGCCAACGCTGTACTAAAAGAGTTGCTTGACTGCGTCGCGCATTAAATAAATTTTCGCCGCTGACATCATCGCGCCGCGCTCACGAGGGGGGCTTGTATGGAGTCGCCGCTTCATCGTTGGTGTAGAGGCGTTCAGCCGCTCTTTCTTAGCAGCAGCAGCAGCAGCAAAAGTGGCAGTAGCCGCAATTGGTACTCTCTGTTACCAATTTCAATTTGCTTTTGTGTTTGCCAATTTTTTTCTTTTGACTCTGCTAAGCAGCTTTTTTTAGTACTCAGCCGGCTTTTTCTGCCCATTATTTGTACTAAATTAGCCGGCTTTTTTCGTAGTAAGAGAAATTCAAAATTAGAAGAGAATAGCTGTACGCTCTTAAGTTTAACAATAGTTTAGAGATTTTGCTGAGCTTAGTAGAACGACCTATTCAAAAGTGGGTTGCATAGCCAAGTTGTAATACATGGTATAGGAACTTGCTAATTAAGATATCAAGGGCTTTGTATAACAGTAGTATTAAGAATGGTTAGAGTTTACATAAAGCATAACTACACATTTTGTTACAGAACCTAAATAGCAACTTAAAACTGAAAGACATTGACGATTGAATATCGTTAGTCAACATTTAGGCATGATCTCATTTGACTTCAGTGGCGACTCGAACAAGGAATGTGGGCATATAAGCTCTTAATTAAGTACAATTTTTAAAACTTCAGGAGAAGTAATGAACACAAAACCTAAACAAAGTGCCCACACACAGCTGGGTCCCATACTATGTTGCAGAGTTTCAATGAGACCTAATTATCTAGTGAGCAGGAGGATGCAGTCATGTGCAGAAGTTCACACAAGTGAGGAAAGTTTTGTGATTGCCATTTACTTAGGAAAGACCAGAAACGATTATTTTACATACGGCTAAAGCAACACACGACTTCCGGTCTTAGATCAAGTATCCTAATGGTTGACAACCGTCAACATCCGTTTGAAGGCGAGCTAAAGGGAGAAGGCAAAACATCCATTTCAGGCCACGTAAAAAACACCTGAAATATCCGGTCCTTAATTAAGAAGGTGCCGTCGCCCAGCTGGTTGATGTCCTCGTAAGAACAAAGGATGACATCATCATAAAGGTCTAAGACGAGTAGGTCTTTGTGGAGCGCAAATTTGGTGTGATATTCGTGGCAGCAGAGAGACTCCCTCGCCGAGTACCAGCATACACTCCGGTGGATGAACGTCTAGCCACAATCCGCATCAAAGTGAAGTTCTGCAACATACAATTCAATTTCCGCCCACTCCCCGACGGAAAAGAAAGACGATGTGGACACATCTTCTATGAGCACTGTAGTGTAGACACTGCTTATGCGGTAATAGCAGAGTTTACAACAGTGCGCCAGTCGTTTTTCCTCTCGCGGTTTGGCGCTAATTGATGATTCCAAGTGTTCTTTTCCACCTGATCTTTCCAACGGAGTGGAGGTCTTCCTCTGCTTCCTCCGGTGGATAATACGTCGAATACTCTCAGAGCTGGAATGTTTTCATCATTCGGACGATATGATCTAGCCGGCGTAGCCGCTGTCTTTTAGTTATCTGAACTATGTCAATGTCGTCGTATATATCATACAGCCCGTTATTCCAACAAATGCGATATTCGCCGTGGCCAACGCGCAAGGGACCATAAATCTTCCCCAGAACCTTTCTCTCGAAAACTCGTAACGCCAACGCATCTGATCATCCATGTCTCTGCATTATATAAGAGGACGGAGATGATGAGTGACTTGTAGAATTTTGTCTTTTCGACGAGAAAGGACTTTTCTACTCAGTTGCTTACTCAGTTCGAAGTACCAAAATTTTTTTAAATTAAACATAAACTGTTTCGGATATCAGTGAAATTCTTTATTCCTGTAAAAGTACATTCGTACGTACTCCAAGAATCACCGTTGCATCCCGAAAAAATTGCGGTTTGATGGGGCTTATGGGCTGACGCCTTCATTGGGCCATACTACTGCCGTGATGATCAAGACCGACACGTTACTGTGAATGAGAATCGCTACCGCTCAATGATAACCGAATATTTTTGGTCCGAATTGGATGATATGGACTTCAACAATATTTGGTTTCAACAGGACGGCGCCACAAGCCACACAGTGAATGTCACAATCGATTTATTGAAAACCAAGTTTGGCAAATATATTATCTCATGAAATGGCTGTCAATTGGCTGCCTCGGTCGTGCATCTTGACGCCGTTAGACTATTTCCTGTGGGACTATGTCAAGTCTATGGTCTATGCCAACAAGCGTGCGATGATGGATGAACTGCATACGAATATCGAAGGTGAAATTACAGCAGTATCGCCCGATTTATGATTAAAAATTGTCGAAAATTGGATTTAGCGTCTGGACTTTTTTATACTGGTCATTGCCTCTTCTACTTTAATATTAAATGATTTTAAATAAGTTAAATCATTTTACACTTTTCGAATTGTTTTGATTTTCTTAAATTTCCAAAATATTTATGCCTTAAATTTTAAAGAACTGACATTTTAACTAAGAATGAAGCTTTCCTTCATTTTGATTATATTTATACTCTCGCAACAAAGTTGCTAAGGAGAGTATTATAGTTTTGTTCACAAAACGGTTGTTTGTAAGTCCTAAAACTAAAAGAGTCAGATATAGGGTTATATATACCAAAGTGATCAGGGTGACGAGTAGAGTTGAAATCCGGATGTCTGTCTGTCCGTCCGTCCGTCTGTCCGTCCGTCCGTGCAAGCTGTAACTTGAGTAAAAATTGAGATATCATGATGAAACTTGGTACACGTATTCCTTGGTTCCATAAGAAGGTTAAGTTCGAAGATGGGCAAAATCGGCCCACTGCCACGCCCGAAACCGAAAACCTATAAAGTGTCATAACTAAGCCATAAATAAAGATATTAAAGTGAAATTTGGCACAAAGGATTGCATTAAGGAGGGGCATATTTGAACGTAATGTTTTTGGAAAAGTGAGCATTGCCCCGCCCCTACTAAGGTTTTTGTACATATCTCGGAAACTACTATAGCTATGTCAACCAAACTCTATGAAGCCGTTTCCTTCAGGCATTTCCATATACAGTTCAAAAATGGAAGAAATCGGATAATAACCACGCCCAACTTCCATACAAAGGTTATGTTGAAAATCACTAAAAGTGCGTTAACCGACAAACAAAAAACGTCAGAAACACTTAATTTTACGGGAGAAATGGCAGAAGGAAGTTGCATCCAAACTTTTTATAAAAATTGAAAATGGGCGTGGCGTCGCCCACTTATGGACCAAAAACCATATCTCGGGAACTACTCTACCGATTCCAATGAAATTCCGTATGAAATATTTTCTTAACACCCTGATGACATGTACAAAATATGGGTGAAATCGGTTCACAACCACGCTTTCTTTCAATATAACGCTATTTTGAATTCCATCTGATGCCTTCTCTGTATAATATATATGTACATTAGAAACCAATGATGATAGCGGAATAAAACTTTACACAAATACGGTATTTGAAAAATATGTAAATGACTGAAAATGAAATCTCGATTATCACTTTATCATGCGAGAGTATAAAATGTTCGGTGACACCCGAACTTAGCCCTTCCTTACTTGTTTGTAATAGCTATTATGACCATCTTTCACTATAAAAGTATTCGGAATGCTGACTTTCGTTCATTCATTCATGCGCTTCGTTTTGCATTAACGTATACTCGTATATGTCGTGGGTGTCGTCTGGCGGAAAATATGACATATTTTATTGCATTTTTGAATGAATTAAATTATCAGTACTGTTTAAAAAACATTAAAAATAGTTATTTTACTTTGCCGGTATTGCTAAAATTACTTTTCATTGCTTTCAAAGTAAAGTCAATAATCACATAGGTATCTTAAGCGTTCGTAAATTTCACTTCGATATAACGGGAGATCCAAATGGAGGTACTTTTTGCAATAACTCTTTTTTTCACAGATCGCGCGTGAATCGTGTCAAGCTGCCATTTTATTTTTGTTCATTATTGGTTAGGATTTCAGCATGGAAAGAACTACGCCTTACGAATCTTTCAACTTTATTACGAAAATGCACGTTCTATAAGAAATGCGTTTCGCGCGCTCAACTTATGTACAACATAATCGCCCTACCGAGCGTACTACTTGCGACCCAGCATTCGTTATTGGATTTTATTCGACCGAATAGATCACGGCCAGCACGCAATAAGACAAATATTTTAGTGATCACCAGTTGATGTTGATGTCCAGGACGGACGTGGTTTGTCGTCACCGGGTGCTCGACCCTCTTTGAATAATCAAAAACACTTGCTCGCGACAAGCAATTATCACCGAAGATCTCTTTTGAACATTTCGGCAAGAGAAATTTGTTTACGCAAACAAAATTTAATATAACTTCTTTATTGTAGAATTTTACTCATCGTTAAAGTCGCCGAATGCGCTTCTAAAAAAAATCTCATAAAATCACTGCTACTTGAAAAAACGTCGCTTTTTCATGATTTTGTTTATTAGCAAAATCTGCTGTAACTTTGAAATATTCTATATATAAATAAAACACTATATTTGAATATCTAAATTATCGAACGTTTTTTTTTATTTCTACATAGACTTGAAAATACCACCTCAACCGATATCCTCATTAAACACCTTTTCTTATGTATTAAAAGTGCTGCAAATATCACATTTAGAAATTTTCCTACTGGAAATTTTTTAAACCCAATAGAAGTAGCAAAATAAACAAAAAGTTGCCAATATATTGCCACCTTTGTTAGGCAAATGTTATAACAAGTAGCAAAAAACAGCAACTAATTTACAGTAGCACCCACAAAATATGTGCCTCGTGCCTAAATTACACCAACTGACGCCAACACTTGTTAGACGAAATACGAATTAATCAAAATAATGAAGCCGAAAAACTAACAACAGGCAATTGTAAATAAAAAACAGAAAAAAAGCAGAAATAAAACTTAAACCCACAATAAAAGAAACAAGGCACGTACAAGTCATGTAAAAAAATGTAAGTGTTAAGAACAAAAGTAGTAGTTCGGCCCAAAATATACATACATAAATATATTTACTTACGTACCTATGTACATATTTACACATTACCAATCACATATGCAAACAAATAACCATCAAATAGTCCAGTTCCACACAACATTTGCGTATAGGCATCTATAACAGCCGTGTTTATTTACTTTTTTGTTTGCATAATTATGCTTTACACTCTAGAGATATATGAAGGTATGTATATATGAAATTATGAAGTCAAGAGACGCGAGCAGCGGTATGTCAAAACTTGAAATGAAGAGCCACCAATAAATCAAAATTATGTATACAAAGGCAAATAGTTTGACAAAAGAGTAGCAATAATTTCAAAAATTAGTTAAAATAACAAATTAAATAAACAAAAGACATTGGATATTGATCTATACCGCTATACATACGAAAATTTACGTTCTGTAAAGAATGTGCGCGAAATCACTTCATTCAACTTATGGTCAACATAATCAGCCTACTTAGCGTACTTGAGACCCCGCAATCAGTATTGGATAATATTCGACCAAATAGACCATGTCCAGCACACAGTGAAGAAAATATTGCCGCCGTAGCTGAGAGTGTACAAACACGAAGACCGTAGAGAGTCGATGCTGTGCCGTTGGCAGCAACTCGGATTAACGTATGGAGCGACTTCACGCATTTTAAGTCGAGATCTTAAATTGAAAGCGTACAAAAAACAGCTTGTGTAAGAACAAAAGCCGCTCGATTTTTCCAAGCGAAATCCCTTGGCTAAATAAGGTCTTGAAAAGTTCCAAGAAGATCCGACGTTTTCGAGCCAAATTTTGTTGAGGCCCATTTTTGGCTCAATGGGTATTAATAAAGAATTCAAAAATAGTTGTCAAAGAATGTTTTTTTTTTCGACTGATTATAAGCATTCCTCATTATATTTGAAGTTGATGAGTTTTTTTTTTTTGTTAATAGGGAACATCGAAATGGACCAGTGTTGTTTTTATTTAAATAAAAATTAGCATTATATACCGTATTTGTTTTAAATCGCATTTAAAACTACAGATTACCGTTATTCAGATTCGTAACGTAGTAAGTTTTCTAATTTTTTTTAACAACGAGCAAACTTATCAAATGAAATTTAATTGGTATCATTTTCTAAATAGTTTTCGATAGATTTAAGGGGGTATTCTGGTTTAGAAATTCAAAAAATTATTTTCCGAGTTACAGCTCATTTTGTGACTCCGACTCCGACTGCGTACGACTAGTTCTCAAACTTTAAACTCGTTTTTCTCATATCTACTTTTCTAGAAACGGTGTGCACGATATCTCGAGTTCTACTTAACACATTCACATGAAATGTAAAGCTTTCTTACACATTATAGTATCGCACTACGAAGAGCTTTCGAAAGAATTTTTTTTTTTAATTCAAAACCATTAAAAACAAGTAAAATACGAAACTTTTTTTTTAAACCTCCACCATTTTGTAATTTTTTTTTTTCAAAAACGTTTCGTGGTGCGATAACTACACTTTTACACTTCACGGATTTCGCATAAATTTTTATTTTAGGTTTCGGAAAGGATTTATATCCTGCACACCAGGACAAGCCATTGTTTCATCAGTCTCCACTTCGCCGACCTACAGTTTTTTTAATTTAATTTTTTTTTTGTATTATTTATGTTTTGTATGCTTAGAATATCAATAAAAAGCATGTAAAAAAATTGATGGTCAAAATAATTTTTGATTTTTTTTTTATCGCGTCAAAAAAAATACCTAAAATTCGTGCTTCTAAACCAGAATACCCCGTTAAGGATCTTAGCCGATGCTTGAGAGCTATGATTCTTCTTCAAAAGATATGGGTACTCCAAAAGATATGACTGGTCCTGTGTGATCTCTGCTCTCAGTCTTAAAACTCTATCCTAACCTAACATTACATTCAATATTCGATAATATTCACATATCGAGAAAGCTAATGAATTCTGTCTTTTCATTTAAAGTTTAGCTTTACCTCTGAGACCACAAATACTGAAACAACAATAGGTGAATATTTGGCACGTGCTCACATTAAAAAAGGTGAAACGAACAATGGAACACACCAACCATAACTGTTGTATTGGTCCATTTGACAAGGTGCATTTAAAAATAAGCTCTTGACAAAAACTGTAGCTTTACAAAGGTACACACATTTATATATACAAGTATGTCTATAACCGTTAAAATGCTCACACGTTCGGCAACGTATGGCTTATGACACACAGTCGAATATTTTTTTGTATTTTTGCATTTTGCATACTTCACTAATTGTTCACGATCAATCATAAACTGCGAAATAATTAGCAAAAAGCATAAAACGAGCATAAATCGGTTGCAGCATTCAATGAAACAAAGAGTCACCGAACTGTTACGTTGTACAATTGCAAAAACAAAAAAACATAACACAAATACATAGACAAATATGTGAGAATAATAAAAATTTATGTGCCACAATTATTTGCATTCTTTCTTGTGTATTTATGAGCACATTAAAATGCGGCAAAACTTAGGGTGTTACCAGCATGCATAGATTTATGCGCATTTTTAAATATTTGAATATATTTAACTTTTTTGTTTTCTACATAAACATGCCTTTACATGTTTTTGCGGTGGCGCTTGTGGTGTGTTTGCATTTTGGCGAAATTTCCGGTTGTTGTTGCATGGTCGGTTTATTATGATTTATTGCCAAGTGGTTAAATGCTATTGCACACTTTATGCGTTTTTGTTTTTTGTTTTTTTTTTGTACTTTTAAGTACACAATTTGGAGTTCTTCGGTGTGTTTAAAAAGGAAAAATATGGTTTTTTGTGACTAAAATACATTTATAAATTTGTTAGTAATATTATAAGTTTGCATATATTTTAGTATTTTGAAAATGTAAATTCAGTGAAGTAAAAATTTTACTTTTTCATTAAAAATTTAGCAAATTTAAAGAAAGAACTAAGTTCGGGTGTCACCGAACATTTTATACTCTCGCATCATAAAGTGATAATCGAGATTTCATTATCAGTCATTTACATATTTTTCAAATACCATTTTTTTGTAAAGTTTTATTCCGCTATCATCATTGGTACCTAATGTACTATATTTTATACAGAGAAGGCATCAGATGGAATTCAAAATAGCGTTATATTGGAAGAGGCGTGGTTGTAAACCGATTTCACCCATATTTCGTACATGTCATCAGGGTGTTAAGAAAATATTTTATACCGAATTTCATTGAAATCGGTCTAGTAGTTCCCGAGATATGGTTTTTGGTCCATAAGTGGGCAACGCCACGCCCATTTTCAAATTTAAAAAAAAACCTGTGTGCAGCTTCCTTCTGCTATTTTTTCCGCAAAATTTAGTGTTTCTGACGTTTTTTGTTAAATGGTTAACGCACTTTTAGTGATTTTCAACATAACCTTTGTATGGGAGGAGGGCGTGGTTATTATCCGATTTCTTCCATTTTTGAACTGTATATGGAAATGCCTGAAGGAGACGACTCCATAGAGTTTGATTGACATAGCTATAGTAGTTTCCGAGATATGTGCAAAAAACTTAGTAGGGGGGGAGGCCACGCCCACTTTTCCAAAAAAATTAAGTCCAAATATGCCCCTCCCTAATGCGATCCTTTGTGCTAAATTTCACTTTAATATCTTTGTTTATGGCTTAGTTATGACACTTTATAGGTTTTCGGTTTTCGCCATTTTGTGGGCGTGGCAGTGGGCCGATTTTACCCATCATCGAACTTAACCTTCTTATGGAGCCAAGAAATACGTGTACCAAGTTTCATCATGATATCTCAATTTTTACTCAAGTTACAGCTTACACGGACGAACGGACAGACATCCGGATTTCAACTCTACTCGTCACCCTGATCACTTTGGTGTATATAACCCTATATCTGACTCTTTTAGTTTTAGGACTTACAAACAACTGTTATGTGAACAAAACTATAATACTCTCCTTAGCAACTTTGTTGCGAGAGTATAATTATAATAAGTTCTATAAGGTAGGTGGACCAAAAACACTCTGTTTTCTCATTTGTCGAAATACATCTAAAGTCTTAATATTAATACGTGAGTTCTTAAAGCTTAAAACGTCCCATATAATCCTTTCGAGGTTTCCTACTTTTTTAAATAAAAACACATAGAAACGTCAAATTTAATGGTGAACGTTTATTATCATTCAACATTCTTTGGTACTTATTTTATGAAGATTATCTCTTTCAAATGTTGGCCGCGGGTACGTCGCAGACAGTCTATCCATTGAATCCAGTTTTCGATGATTATTTGATCATTTTGACTGGTAAGTGGCGAATGATACACGTATTGTTTTGATGAAAATCCTGAATCGAAGTGGGATTATCCGCATAGAATTTAAATCACATATCTCGGGAGCTTTCAACCCATTTCACACTTTTACACTATTTCCTCTGATACAGTGTGAAAATAGGCAAAATCAGGCTACAACCATGCCTTCTTCCTATGTAGCACAATTTTAAATTTCACTTGATTCTTTCGACGAGACAAAAAGCTATGCAAAAAGATTCTAGATAACCAAAAAATTTGCAAATCGAACCAGAACTATCCAAGCCCCTTATTCGGTATATTTTTACCCCAGTTCCTATGGCGAACTTTCTATCGAAAGTGATCCGCCTATCTGTGAGATATATTAGCCGTGTTTTATTTGGACAATCATAAGCTAATAGCTAAATAATGGACAAATAAAACGTGCCTTGCTTATTTCATATGTTCTCTTAAAAATGAATTGTGTTGGCAATGCGAACAAGAACAATCAGCTGATTTTCAACTTAGTTTGAAATTGAAAATTTGTGAACGGAACATTAATACACTATACAATATATGTATAAATATTATTCATTTGAGATCCAGAATACAAAAAACAGAAAACAAGTGTTCATATTTGTCTTAATTTTAACTCAATACTAATCCAAAAAATCTGTTATTTTGGTTTCTTTACATTTTCATCTGTCAATATAAGGTTCCTCGCTATTGCCAACTACTTTGTTTGGAAAAAACCTTGCTACTGTGAATGAAAAAAGCGATGAACTGGCTATGCCTCTAGTTCAATATACAAGCTTATGATAGCTTATAACAAGCCAACATAATTATGGTGGCTAAGTCTTCCACACAAAATAAGCTGGTCAAAAAAACGCGCCTATTGTAGAAATTCAAAGAGACAGATCAAGAATGCCTTAACCCCCATATACATACCTAATAGAATGATTTTCGAACTTGTTGACTTTATACCGCATATATCGGCCAATATGTGAGGTATTTCAATGAAAATTTGGGGGGAGTATTTTACTCATAACAGTGTGTCCTTCTGCCTAAAATAGATAAAATTGGGCGAAAACTTGACCTACTCCGCATATAGATAATCTCAGGTATTCCAACGTCGGGCTGACTTTGTTCCACATGATTAGAATTAGATTGGATTGTGATCAAATTGAAAGGTGAGTTTTGTCCAATTCATTTCCTTCAAAGTAATCCCCTTCCGCTGCAATACACTTATGCCAACGAAAATCTTGGAAAAATCCTCAGAGCCTTCTTCGATTCAGCTTTTATATCCTCAATTGAGTCAAAACGGTGTCCTCGGAGTGATCATGTGAATTTGCTGAATAGCCAGAAGTTACACGAAGGTAAATCAGGCGAATGTGGTGGTAGCGGCACGATATTAGATGAAAATGTGCCGAATAACCAATGCAGTATGAGATGATGCATTACCGCACTTCTTTATTCAATAAATTCAGACATACTTGTAGTAAAAATCTAAAAATTCACTTTTAGAGTCTCACAAAACGACGCGTATCTCAAATACTAATGAATATTTTGACGTGAAATTTAGCATAGGCATCACTAACAGTACTACAAACTTACAGAAAACAAACTTACCGATTCGAAAAATACGCGAAGTATAAATTAAAAATTCACCTTTCAATTTGATCACAGTAGTATAATGAAAAAATTTTCGAAGTGCTAGTTAGTTAGTGTCTTATACCGTATATATCGGCAAATGTGTGAGATATTTTTATAAAATCAAAAGAGCGTATTTCTCTTATAAGATCGGTGCATCTTTGTGACGTAAACGGAAAAAAACGTTTAACAAGTTTCCCTCGACCCCTTATAGCCAATATTAGGATTTTCGAACATGCGGCTAACTTTGCTTTATATGATTGGTGATTGCCTGTGAGGTAACTCAATGGAATGATGGGAATATTTTATTAGTCTGTGGCATGTTAATTGCTTATACTATTGGTGGCAATAGATAAAATCGATTCAATACTTTGCCCTCAATATACACCACACTTGATATCTGTCTTTGCACCTGTATTTAAAGGGTTATATACAGTCAGAATTAAAAAAAAATCGAATTTTTTTATTTTATCTTCTTAATGTGCATATATTTAAGAATACACACAGATAATTTCATATCGTTCTGGTGAATATTTTCGAAGTTATATGCAAATTTGTAAAGGCGCTTCAGAGTGCTGAGAAGCACAAGGCCAAACTTTAAACGCGTTTTTCTCAAAATAATGCTTTCAAAGTCGGTGACGAACATTACTAGAAAGTGGCTAAGCTGATTAGTCTCAAATTTAAACACTGGCTTCTTAAATATATTTCTCAGTAAATAGTCGAAGATTTTTGCTCACCGATAAATATTTTCTTTCCATAAACAATTTAAGACCGAGATTTTGATCAAAAATCGATTTTGTTTTTAAGAAACCACCTTCTTTTCACAAAGCTTAATTTTGCTTATTCCTTCGATTAATCACAAGATTTAACATTTCTTTAACGAAATGTGAATGGTATTTTAATTTCAGAGGACCCAGTTCAGAGATATAGTGGTCGCCGCAAAACGTCTTTTTTGAGAGGAGTTTTCGGAGATCAGCTGTTCCTTACCAAATAATTATTTTTACTAATACTAAGTCTTACCTTAATACCTGCACAAATTTTTGGATTAATAAAATTAAAAATTTTTTCAGTAAACTTTCTGGAAAATCTGCCTTTTCGGCCTTCTAGCTGTGTAGTATGTAACCCCTTAAAGCGCTCAGATTTGTCAAAATGTGTGAGATTTTAATGAGACTAAATGGAAATTTTTTCTTAACAATTATGTGGTTTGGGGCCGAATTAGAACGGCATTAGTCTACACCTCCGATTATTTGGTTGACGTTTCTAACATCAACTCAATATATTATATTCAGTCCCTTCGATCGAGCTACCACAAATAACCGCAAATTTCGTCATCACCTGAAAGAATTTCCTCAACTTCAACTTTTCCCTTAACATTACACACAAACGAGCGCATAAAGCCCTACTCACTACCACCAAGCGAGGCTAAAAGTTTAGTAGTTAATATTTTATGTTTTATTTGCAATTTTGTTTTTGCTATACGGCGATTTGTGATGTTGTTCGGAAACATATAAACGCCCGTGATTGTGTCACCCACGTTTTTGAACTCGTAGGGTCATGCGCGTGGACGTTGCAGTGCTGACGATTGCACTTAACTATGTGTATGTGAATGCCTATTTCGATGTATATGAGACTGTTGGTATGTAAACGTATATTATAAATATATTATAAATATATATATTTTTTTGTTTTTGGACTCTCATAAGCGAAAATGATGTATATGTAGTATGCGAGCTTGATTGAAATAGTTAAAGCGTCACATAAATTCAAGCATAAAGCAACAAAAAATAACAGAAACTATAACTTGACTGCAAAGGTATGCCCTAGGCACATGTTATGACTTGTATAAGTCAAAATGCAGTGATAAATAAAAGAGCACTATACAAGCTTGCAACAAAGGGCAGCGGAGTGGAGTTGCGAGCAGTCAGCAATATAACCTTTACATACATACAGTAGTATACTTTACATATAGACTGTAGTATGGGCAGTCAAGACGAGCGGCAAGTTGAGCGTGCAAAAGCCGGCCAAGCAGACAGCCAGCAGCATAAAATAACAACAACTTTGGCAAAACAAAACCAAAGACTTAAGCCAGCAACTTGCAAGGGAGTAAATTTAATTGCAGTGCGACGCTAACTATACACACACTTTGCCATAAGCACTCACATATACATATACAACACTACCTATAGGGTTTTCAAGCCCATCTGAATTAAAGCAAGCGCTAAAATTGTAGTTGTGCTCCGGCATTTAAGTACATGTGCACCCATGTTTGACTTAGTTTCTGTAACACCGATACTCAAACTCACACACACACATTGTCTTGTGAATTGTTTGTGCCTGAAATTACCGGCTTGGTTTGAGGGCAAACAGCGTAAATACAATTATGAATTGTTGCATGAACAATTAATGCTGCATGCATGTGTTTCGCGTACGTGCCGCCTGTGTTATGCATTCTAAACTGGGTAAGTGCATACAAATTATTGTTGTAATTTGCCGCTTGCAGACGGTTTATTTTCATTATGTAAAGAAAATTACATTAGCTAGACTTTTTCAATTATAAATTTTATAACATAAATGTACACTTAGTAGGTGAGTAGGCTGGAGAGCGCCCAAACTATGCATAAGTACCACTCTTATGTTGCATTATAATTTATGCCAAGATTGCTCATGGGTCATATAAAAAGAAAATTAGTGTTTATGAGTGTCTTATTTGAGCAGGGCATGCAGATATATTTAAGTAGAAAGAAATTTTTTTGCTATAAAACTTATGTTAACGCAAAATTAGAGTGGGCGTATAACATGGATACCACTCTGGCGAATATTATTACTTAAACGAATTTAGCAAAATGTCGCAATGTCTATTCGTAGATGTTCAAGCAAATGAACCCGAATTTTTACATCCATATGTGAATGCATGAAGCATGGCTCCATCATTTCACTCCAAAGTTCAATCTGCGTAATGCAATTGGACCCACACGATGAAGCCGCTCCAAAGCGGAGAAAAACTCAACAGTCGGCAGACAAGGTTATGGCATCTGTATTTTGAGATGCGCGCGTAATATATTTTATTGACTACTTTGAAACAAGAAGGACCATCAACAGCGACTATTGCATAGCGTTATTCAACCGTTTGAAGGACAAAACCGTCGAGAAAATCTTATAATATTTGAATAAAAAAAGTTCAGCAAGATAGAAGTGCACCGTGCCACAAGTCAGTGAAAACGATGGAAAAAATCCATTCACTGAAATTTGAATTGCTTCCACATTCGCCGTATTCTCCAGATTTGGTCAACAGCGACTACATATTTATTGTTCTCAGATCTCAAAAGAACTCTCACTAGGAAGAAATTTTCGTCGAAAGAAGCGGTGATCGCCGAAGCAGAGGCCTATTTTGAAGGAAAGGAAAAATCGTACTATAACAAGTAAGGAAGTGCTAAGTTTGAGTATAACCGAATATTTCATACTCTTGCATCTTGCAATGATTAAAGCCAGGGGTCTAGAGCGAATTTTCGCCCAAACCATATATTTTTCGGCATGCAATGCCGACTAATGGAGTACGTGTGGATTGTGGAAGGTTATTTTTCAATGAAAATCCGTATTACTTTCAAGTTCTTGCTCAGCCAAATTTACGAACATACGACGATTCTGGTGGTCAAGCGGCTTCAGTTCTTGCGGCAATTTGATCTTGTAAGGATGTAGGTCAAGATCTTTTCGCAAAATTCGCCACAACGACGACACAAATATGCTCAAAGCTTAAGATTGACGTGTGAGAGACTGATGTGGGTCCTCCTCAATTGATTTGCGGCGGGATTATTCTCGACACTACGGGAACCTCTTTGTCTCGCTGACACAGAAAGATTTCCATGAGACAATCAGTTGTTGATCTGACGGGACGATTATGACAATCATAAATTGAACGTAGCTCTCTTAAAGTTGAGCTTACTGACTCCAAATTTTGCTAGTATATTTTAATAATTTCGATTCCTTGGTGGATCGTATTTCTTTCCACGATAAAATGGAAAATCGTACTGAAGGGAAATGTGAAAAGAACGAGCAAAAATATGGCGTCGTTTGCTGTCTCTAGCGATCTGCATTTGTAGTGTCCCTATTGAAAAAACCGGCACTTTAATCTCATAAAAGTAATTCTTTTTAATTTGTACACTCGAAAGGAAAGAATCAGATGGAATTTAAAATTGTGTTATATGGGAAGTAGGCGTGGCCGTAGTCCGATTTCACACATTTTCTCACTGTAACATACGAATATCAGGTCCCAATTTAGTTCAAATCGGTTTGTCAGGTCTAGAGGTATGTATTTTCACCCAAATGTGGGCGATGCCACATCCAAAAAAAAAAAAAATTTTAATTAAAAATTTTATGTCTCTGGCTGCCCTTGGCTAATCCGATCCCTTATGGCAATTACAGCTTTATATCTTAATTTAGTGCTTAGTTATGGTACTTATACATATGTTTTCGGTTATTCGCGTTTTGTAGGCGTGGCAGGGGTTCGATTACGCCCAGCTATGAACTCAACAAGTTTTTGTGGAGTATTTGATGGACCATGTTCTCTAACTCTGACCACAAACTATTGGCCAAATGAAATCAAATCTGGACTTCCAGACGGCAAGTCATATGGTACTATAAAATAATGAATATTGCTTTTAATCCACTGTTGAATACATTTTTGCTGATGTGCTGGTGCAAAATTATGCTAGAAGATCCAATGCTCTTCAACGATGGGAGTATTGCGCAACTTCTTCACCACACCTTCTAAAACACACTTCGATAGTTGTTTGCTTCATTGTTAAACCCTTTTTCACAAACGTGAAGATGTGCAACGCCTTTATAAGATTCTCTCCATCATATTGTTTGGTTGATTGAATAAATATTTTTCGTCGATCGAAGTTATTGCTTAGATTTTGCCGTTTTGCTTATTAAGAGATTCTTCAACAGAAATAATTTCTTCACCAGAATTTATGGCATGACTCATTATAAGTCAGTTATGTAATCTAGTAACAAACTTTTTTCCTGGAGACAGAGTCAAATACCTTCTGTTCGTCTTAGACAGGAATTCCTGAGTTCCTGTTTCCCTATAATACTGCAGAAAAGCTATTGGTAGCAGTTGAGGTCTCTAAATAAAAGTAATTATTTGGCTACATCGTCCCAAGACTATAATATTCACCGGAATTTTTGAATAGAGCGAGGCGTTGGAAAAGACTACGCTTATAAAAATTTGATTTCTTTCCAAAATACTTACCATAGATTACGAAGTCGCCGAGTCTAGCCCTCATAGTCGTTTCAATGCTTCATACGTTCGAGGTAGTTATGGAAGGGTAGTAATCGCTGGAGGAGGGGACGGTGAGCTTTTTTACTGATTTATCAAGACTTTTGGCGGGAAGATTGATGGAGTAATAGTATACTGTTGAAAACTATCTGACAACTTCAGCCTCAGATTTTCTGGGTATTGAAGGTAGCAGTAGATCTACTGTTCCGGACCGCAGCCTCTTTCCGAATAATGACTACCTACTCTGATAGTAGGGAGGGGATATTAATATTTAATTCGGTGACATTCGCTGGAGACTAGTGAAATAATGCTGTTTATATTTGACATCGAGTTATTTCATGATTTGACTCGTTTAAGTGCCAGGTCACAGCAGAATTACAGGCTGATTAATTTGCCAGATCAAGTCGGTTTAAATAGCCTAGCCCTCAGCAAATTTCACCTTTTAATAGTTGTAGGGATTCTAACTGGACATAAGCTGCTTCCATGACAACGAAGTAGAATAATCTCTATACTTTCTTTTCGAATATCCCACCTCTGCCAGATCAAGACCAGAATACCACGGATCGCCCTGTTTTAGACATGCACGTGAAATGGAAGCTCAAGTAATTCTGTGAAATTTTCATGAGCTTTCAGTTTATTTTATTCAAAATAGTCTCCTTCGAACGAACGAACGAGTAGTTTAGCTCGTTGGCCGGTATGACCGCCGGTATTCCGGTGCAACCCTTTTGAATGGTCTCTACGTCTGCATAACGGTTTCCTTTCATGAGAAAATCCATTTTTCCGAAAAGGGAGAATTCGCACGGTGCCATATCAGGTGAATACGGGAACTAGTTAACGGTTAAAATGTGATTTTTGGTCAAATAATCGTCCTTTGAATGTTGGATACTGGTCGTCAGTCAATTTGTGCGGAACAAACCGTGCACACACCTTTCGTAAGCCCAAATGTTCGGTCAAAATGCGATAAATCGACGTTTTGGAGACATTCACTTCCATTTCCATGAATTTCAATCATAATTTCGGCAGATTTTTGATGAATTCCCGCACAGTTTCGATGGAATTTCCGGTGATCACGGATTTTGATTGGCCCACATGTTGATCGTCATTTATGTCCTCACGACCACTTTGAAAACGTTGAAACCACTCGTGCACTCTGCTACGAGATCGGCAATCATCGCCATAAACTTGTTTCATCAATTGAAACGTTTCGGTGAAAGGTTTACCAATTTCAAATCAAAATTTAATGTTGGCTCTTCGTTCCAAGCTCATTTTCGTACCGATAACACAAACATACTGACATTTAAAACGCAATAACCTCACTTTCAATTGATGAAATGTCATGAAATTCTCACTGAACAATTGATAAAGATAGCAGATTCTAACGCACCAGTCGACATATCAATGGTACCACCAGGGGGAACGCACCTTGTATAATCCAAAAGTTCTTGTTTGGCTTCACAAATTACAGAATTTGGCATTGACTTGGCAATCTTAGTGTTTTCCAATACCATATAGGCGGATTATTGATCCTACCTAACCTATATTTTTTTTAATATTTACAAAACTTGTGTCCATGTGATAGCGGAAAAAACTCTGCCATTCAAACGTAATACTATATATCGCTCCTGAGTTCAAAACTTTTTCCAATCTCTTAATAGGGAAACTTTCCAAAAAACGTAAAAAAAATATGAAAATCCAAGAAATACCTAAATTATTTTAACAAATGGGGAATCCTACAGGTCTTGTCATATCTCTAGTGGGATGGAGATTGCGGCTCAATCTTCAAAAATAGTATAATGAAAAAAAATTATCAAAATGCTAATAAAATTTTTTCCATAGCAACGTTGTACTTGTATATTATCCATATATTATCCATCTACATTCAGCTAAAAATCTGAGAAAATGGCTTAATTTTAAACAACGCGCATGCAAGTTTGCACGATCCGAAATAATGCGATGCCTCATTCATACAGTTAGTTACACATATGTATATACCATACATAAATAATGCTTGGGTGCAGTCATGTGTCACCGAATCGACGGTATTTGCATAAAGCATTATTTTCTAGGCCGCTGATGCTGCCGCCAAGCCATTATTAAAACCGAACATCAAAAGCAAAAACACAGCAACGAACAAACGATGCAACATGCAACACACCACTGCAGCTGGGGGCCAACTATTAAAATGTTCTTCATTAACTTTTGCAGTAAGCTGTCGCTGCTGACATGCAGACAAAACGCAAAATCGAAAAAAAGAAGTATGTATATGGCCGTAACTAAATCCCACATGTCGCACGTAAGTACACGCATTTACATTGTTTATGACACCGTGTCAGACACATACCGCCCGTCATTATGTGCCACAAAAATCTCAAACTAAGCGTGCCACCATCAAACGCTTAATACAGTTTTTGAAAGGTAGGCGACAAAATTGATTTTCTTGCTGCCGTTGTCACATACAAAAAACGCCTCTTTGCTTTGTCGCGTTCGCCGCTTAAGTCTTTCGTTATCATCAAGCTGCCTTTATGGTTTATTGAGTGCGAAAGGTGTGCGATAAAGCAGGCGATTTTTCACATTTATTTTTGGTTTTCTGGTTAGGCTATAAAATTGCAATGCGCGGGCGCAAGTATGCACTGAGAATTCATAAGATGATGCTTTTAAAAACATTGAAGTTAAAAATATTATAACGTGAGCAAAAATAGTAAGACGATTTTAAATATCGCCCGCAAAGACATTCGTCAAAATATTTTAGCTAGGTTGGTCTGACTGTCAGTGAAATCTGTGCAAAAATTTCACAACAAAATAATCATTAGTGTTTAGTATACGCTTGTCGTTTCTATAATAAAAGGTTATTTTTCTTCAAAATTTTTTCTGTCAAAAAATATAAATTTCAAAATTATGAATTTTTCAATTGCTCTTTTCTAACTTCAAATCTCTTGAACCATTCTCACAAGCCAGTGGCGTAGCTAGGGAAGGGGGGCAAAGGGGGCCGTCGCCCCGGGCGCAACGTCTTGAGGGCGACAAAACGATCTTCGCTTTCCTTTAATATTTAGAAAAGTACTTCAACAATTTTTTTTTACAAAATTTATTATAAAAGACAAAGAGTTGTACACTCACAATGTAATAATCTGAATAACAACGAAAAATATTAATTTTTACTCGAGTACTCTTCAGTCTTTGAATTTGTCTTATATCTTTTGGCTTAAATAGTGGTAGAACTTAAAGATGCACTTTTCTAGCTTTGATCGCTGCAAAATCACATATCATATCATTGTAATTTAAAGTGGACGCAGTTTCACATTCTATTGAGAGAATCCCAAGATTGGACAGTCTACTCTGACTCATGGTCGATCTCAAGTAAGATTTGATCAATTTAAGTTTGCTAAAAGATCTTTCACAAGATGCATCTGATACAGGTATAGTGAGTAGTATTCTTAAAGCTGTCGCTAACGTCTTGTAGGCTTCCAGTCCCATTGAAGAAATGTAAAATTAAACTTTTTATATACTTAATATCGAAGATATTTTGTAAAAATTCACTTTTGTTCGAACCACCTCAACTTGTAGGTAGATAAAGGGGAGCGGCGGAACATCCTTGGCCCCGGGCGCCCAACTGTCACAAGCACAATGTTTTCTATGCCAAAAAATATTTGAACTCACGCTTAACACCACTCCTTTTGGGGTTTATGGAATAGCACTCTTGATTTGCAACAAATTTGAGCCGCACTGAAGCTGTTGAGGCTCAGAGTTCCATTTAGGCTTTGTGGGAAAATGTATGTAACTATATACTGATTCATTTACAATCCACAGTCATATATTGAAGAACAATTTGAAAACATTTCTATTAGAACTCGATCTGTTAGCGCTTTTTTTTGAAAAAACAGAGGCTAGCATTATTACTACGCTGGTGATAATAATTAAAATTGATGCTATAGTAGCAATTGAAAAAATTATCTATACTAGTAATTAGGAGACCTTATGATTTGAAGTCAAATATATTGTAAACACACAACTTAAAACTCGAGTAAGGATCGCCAGCTCTGAATATACTTTGAAATTTAATAATTGGTACTATTAAAATAATGAGATCAAAAGTCTACGAGAGCCTTTTTGAAATGCTGATAGCAGAAACTATTATTATGAAGACAAATCACTGAAGTATCTCAACTTCAATTAATGATGATTGAAGTATCGGAAAAATAGTACACAATTATTTTCCTTAGGTCAAGATAGATTATCGGTTATAAAAATATCGAATCATTCACTGTTTCTAAGTAACTTATTTATATCGTGCTCCCAAACCGAGATCTGCTTTTGTGGAGTATATGGAATCACAACATTGTTCTAAAACCAATTAATCTCTTAAAAACTTGAAACAAATAAATTTCAGCTGCTTTGAATAGTTACGGAATTCGTTACTCGAAGTTTCAAAAATTGTTGGCTTAAGTTTGATATCAAAGAGTTTTCTGCTCATGCTCTGGAGCAATGAGCAACAGATGTGGGAAAGTTAATGTGTCTGAGCTTGTGTTAGTCGACAGGTAAGGGTTGATGGTCGAGAGGACAGGGTTGATGGTAAGATAAAACTGTTTCAGCTATCAGAGGAAATTAAGGCAAGGTATTTCAAATTTCCGCTGAAAGCTGAAACTGTTTTATGTTTTGAACAAGGGATGTTATTGACAAGAGACTGCATGGCTTAAAATTTTAAGCGCGCTTGTGAAAGATTTTAGATTTGTTTATTGAAAGAAAGTTTCACGTATTTTTTTCTGGATTTCTTTGGCACATTTCATTATTTGAAAATAAAAAAGAGCAATAAAAACATGTTTTACCTTTATATTTTGCGGTTACCTATAAAGTACCAAAACTAAGCTCCACAACAAGATACAGCAAATCACTTAAGGCAGAGGCATCTGTAGTTACAAACATTTGTTTAAAGTGGGTGTGGCGCCATCCACCAACAGGTTTAATTTATGTATCTTCCAAGCCACTGAAGCTAAATAAACCAAATTTTGTCGGAATAACGCATCTGTGGTAAATTAGAAAGAACTAAGAACTACCGAAGTAGATAGGTTTAGGAAACTACGATCCAAGCACCCAACTAGCCCTTGTCTAATACGCAGAAATTGAGGAAAGTGTATTAGTTGCAATAAAGAGTGACTAGAGAACCTAGTCAACACACATTTTCCAGGGTATACGGCCGGTACTAACGTCCAACTTGCAGAAAATAGCATAGAGTGCATTCCCTCGGATATTTTAACGAAGAACAAAATACTTTGGACACTAAACATCATCGAACTATTTAAATAGCATGTTATGGACGTTGTTTCCGAAGCCATGATGCAGAGTGTATAAACAGTGGTTGTATCATACCTGAAGACAATATATGAATTATATACGTACCCTTTGAAAAGAGGCGTGAGTCATATTCATGCCAAAACCGGGCCCCTTTACACGAAATAATATAGACCAATTAGTCTACGCTCATCCCTTTCTTCTACTCGAAAATTGTAGACTGTTATATTAGCGACAAGATTCCATCAGCTAACCTTTCGAAAGGTCAACACTATTATATGAAGGATAGATCCACTGTACAAACAATTAGCAGCGTGATGGATAGCGCTCTTAAAATCATACACTAATGGGTATTTTCGACTAACCTGGAGATAAATGCTGTTAAGACGAATATGGTACTCCTTGCAAGGAGGTACAAGATCTCGCCATTGAAACTCCGAGTTAGTCATGGAAACCCACTGGAATAAATGGGTAGACTTAACCACTAAAGATCATACCATGTACCTGGGAGTAATTTTGAAAAGCAAACTGACGTGAAAACTCAATTTGGAGAAAAGAGTGAAAACGGCCATTGGTAAGTATGCCAAGGTCAACATAGGTCTTATCAGCAGTTGTCAAGCTAATGTGGTAATTAATGTGTTGGACCATTGCCAATAAAATATCATATAGGAAACCGTTGAAGCGAATACAACAGCTCGCTTCCCTCTGCTTAACAGGAGCACTAAGAACCACTCCAACGCTTGCACTTGAAATGTTACTCAACGTGTCACGCAATTGACATTGCAGTGGAAATCTCGGCAGCGAATTCGGCTGCAAGATAGGCGTCTTTTGGTGAATTTTCGACAAGAACCTTCAGACATAGCTCGATAAGCATGAGATCGGTGGATAAAATAGACAACTTACACTCACGTTTTATCTGGGTGTGAAGGTTTTAGGTCATGCAAAAAAGAGGATGGATGGTGCAGGGCACGCGAACCACCAGCAGAACTCTTAACATATTCTACGACGGATTAAAAATTACCGATGGAGTGCACGCTGGCATCTATTGCGCGGAGTTACAGCTCAGGCAACTCTATAAGCTGCCTGAATACTGCAGTATCTTTCAGGCAGAAGTTTATGTGGTCAGAAGAGCAGCTGCGTTAGCTGAATTAGTTCGAATTTCCTTAGAAGCAGGGAGGCAGTATATAAAGCGGCTGTTGGAAAACGGCTGTATATGTACTGGGTTCAAGGTCACAAAGGCGTTTCGAGAAACGAAAAGGCTGATGAGGTTGCAAAAAGATCCATCCTACGGAAATCGTTATAAGCTGTACCCAACGAAATTTCTGAAAGGGCTAAAAGACGGATCGAGATGAGTTGGAATGCCTTAGGGGCTTGCATAATCGCTGAGAATAGATAAAGATCAGAATTAGATATCAAGTCTCTATTAACTAAGGAAAAGGGATCACTTCCTGCACGAGGTAAACTTCAGCTCATATTAGTACACATTTATAATGGAAATTATAAAGGTATGGCGGGATGCCAGTCAAAAACATAACCTCACCCATTCTCTGCAATGGTATTTAACAAAACTTGTCAATAGATTTATAACCACATTTGAACCCATAACCAAAAGAGCGTGACCTTCGCATCTACAACTCTTTTTTGTAAAAAGGGTATTAACTACTTTCATAAATCTTACTCCAACGGTTACATAAAATAAAATGAGCCAGACGAACATGTAATAAATGTCAACTGCGGAGCCAATAGCGCCATAACTACAACATATTACTACTTTAAATACTCATGTAGACATGTTGGGGAACTATTAGTTGACGAAATGATAACATAAAACCAACAATAAAAAATGAGGGACTGCGAAATTGCCATCATCAGAAACAGCAAGCCCCTAAAACGACAGAAACTAAACAACGAACACATCTACAAGAAACACCCAAACAAAAACAACAAACAACAACCACTCAGCATTCAATTAGCACACAAATGCAGCCATTACTCGCCGGAGGACAGCAGTAAAAACGTTAAAAGTGTGCGCGTAAGTGCCAGAGTAGATCAGACCCACGAAGGCTTAAATAAATAAAGGCCTGAGATCGACACTGCGAATGAATGAATTTTTAATTTTTTCCTTTGTATGCTGTTGTTGTTGCAGCTGAAGTGTGCGTGAGCTGCCAAATTTATAAAGATTTTCAAAGCGTAAATTGTAGAAGAAAAAACAACAACAACATAAAAGCGTAAAGTTAAAAGAGGAGCAGCTCATTGTAACTGCATTTGAATTGCGCTACCACTCGATTGCCACCAAACAATAGCGGCATTTTTTCTTCTTCTTGATTAATTCTCACCAGCCGCTTGTGCTTTGTTTTTTTGTCGCAAAAAGTCATGTCTGCCAGCCGTCGGAAGCTAAGTAATGACAATGCGAGTGCAAAGCTATGTCTCCGCACAAGTTGGCGCAATACTGCTTACATTTTATTTTGTAATTTGAAAAACAAAAAAACAATGCAGTGCAGTCGAAAAAAAGTTTTGTCTAATGAAGCAATAAGAGCTGCTGAAGTGTTGCCATCAACGGCAAATAGCATTACTTTTAGCAACACCTTGGCAGGCATGCAATACTTTGCCACGCAAAAGTCATACAGTTTTTATTGTGATGCGTGTTTGAATATGGGTATTAGGGTGGCCCTTAAAATAGCATGGGACTTATAGGTGATTGGAAAAGATATAAACGCGTTGGTGGACTGTTTGAAAGAGGACTATTTAAAAAAAAATATAGGATCTCAGTCAATAACATTACATTTCTGAGGTGAGATGATTCCGAATTTTTTATTGGAATCGGTGTTAAGATTAGAAAGCATCTGGCACTTCTCACCTCTACTTAAAATCTTAATCTCGGAAACAACTTGAACATATTTGGTGCATAACAGTCAGTCTGTACAACAAAGGAGATGGAAATGTCTTCTTCTTATCCTTGAAGCAATACTTATTTTTTAAATTCAGAAAGATTTTCATAATAATGAAGTTCCAAAATTGATAAAATCAGGTCAATACTCCCTTAGATAGATATATAGGTAAATAAATGAGAATTGCACCTAGTCCTAAGGTGTGTTGTGCTCTCTCCTAAGCCAGAACGACTCGCATTGCCCCAGCATATTGATAAATTCCAATATAATGGTTTGTCAAAAAAGTCTTGCGGTAGTTTTATTGAATTTTTTTTTTTTTTTTATTGAAATTGAAATGAATTTTTGATGATTCATGCCCAGCTCTGGACTGATGCTACGGCTGCTACTTTGCCGGTCTCTTTCGACCAATTCAGCGAATTTAATGGAATTTTTCGACGACAGGCCTTCCGGAGCGTGGCGCATCTTCGACCACCTCTACATCAGAACGAAAACGTTGAAATCATCGTTGTGCGGTGGAAATGGAAACTGTATCGGGTCCATGAACTGCACAAATTTTATTGGCGGCTTGAGATGCATTTTTGCCTTTATCGTAGTAGTACTGTAAAATATGACGTATGCGACGCTATAACTCACGAACGACCCAAAAGAAACGACAATCAATCAAACACGTGTTAGCGCGTGAAATGAGCTTTCCAAAAAGGTATAGCATGACCCGATGCGACGAATAAAACTAGAACTACGCGCTTTCAGCGCCGACTAGCGAAAATACCGCAAGACTTTTTTGACAATCTATTATTGTTAGGTGCTATTGAGACGATGTGATTTTTATTTGGAAACATTTATCCAAGCGCGTTTACCCTGCGCCTACGGGCTGCTGTGCAATTCATTAGCATGTATTCTGGCATAACCGACAATTGGCACAAGACCCATGTTAAATAAGTGCTTGAGCTTGCAATGGCTAGTGTAGAAAGCGACAAGTAGCCTGAGTTTATACCTTGGGAGGTTGCTTACATATTTAAACCTACTAAGGTTGAAATCACCTATTAGCAACTTGACATGGCACGTCCCTTGGAGTTGTTGCCAATACTCCTTTTGACCTTTCGGAGCAGATCCTTTATGGTATGTTAACCCACCGCAATGAAAGGTTAAGGTTCTACGATATTGGTGGGTGATGTGAAGCGGGCGAACTCATCAGCCAGTTTATTCCCGGCTATACCTTTTTGACCGGACACTCAGATAAGGTGCACTTGGTTACGATCTGTTAGTCTAATCAGCTGTTCTATGTATACACTCCTTAACCCATAGTGATTTGATCTCGTACGCAGAGATCGCTTTAAGTGCCGCTTGACTGTCGCTGAGTATAACTATACGTTCGATGCGTTAGTTGCGTTGGAGGCTTATCTACACATACCGCCTTATAGCATTGTCATCTGCTTGAGTATGCTCGGAAAATTTCCTGCTACTCCTACACCAATTTCATACACTGTTTTCGAGCCGTCGCACATAGAAGCGTTTGGTCTCAAAAACCGGACAAAAATATTTGAAGTGATTTTATAAATGAAAATTAATAAAAATGCATGTTTGAATATAATAATGCAATATATTAAAATAAAACAAGTAAGAAAGGGCTCAATTCGGGCTCGACCGAATATTTTGTATTGAATATATTTGAATAGGGGGTAGTATCGACCAGATTTCATCTATTTTTGCTCATCCCACATACTACTAATTAAAATTTAATTCATGCCATGGTGTCTAGAATCCATAACAAATATTTTCCAGAATTCACTTCACGCAACACAAAACACCTGTTGTAATTTCGAGAATAATATACTCTCTATTAGAATAAGGACGTGCGTACTGAACAAAGTCTTGATTCCGACTAGTTGTGTGGCAATATAGAGGGCTGAAGATCAATCATTTGATCGGGTTATTGTAGTACGGTTACTTAGGTACTAAAAAAAATCAATTTTCAGTAGTTTGTAATTCTCATTTTTGTCCGGTTTTTGAAGGAAAATGCTCGGTGCACCACTTTATTGTAATATCCCCAAGCAGTAGCTCGAGAACGGAATCATTAGTTTCAGCCTTGCTGCTAAATATAACCCTGAACTTCTTAATGTAGCTTAACCTTTTTATAATGCTGTCCCCTAGCAGAAGAGAAAGTGATATTTCACCATTTAAGTCCTTCATACGCTGGGAAGAGATTACCTTACCTCTGCCAAGCCCTTTTGCTGTCATTTGAACAGTGTGTGTTGGGCTACCTGGCGATTACTAGGTGAAGCGGTGTGAGTTCCAGCATGACTTCAAGTGCCGCTGTCGGGCAAGCGCGTATGAGACCCAACACACAGAGACAGGCGAGTCATTGCAACTTCGATAGTTGATGTTCTACCGAAGTATAAGAGACCGCTCCATACGTGATAATCGGTCGCACGAATATGGGGTACAACCACCGTACAATCCTTGGATTGTAGCCTTACGATTTACCACCTAGTCGACCTCCGCAGATTGGAATCCAGCGTCAGACGAAGATATTTAACCACATTAGTCATCTCTAGGGTTAGGTTCTTAAGGCCGGGCAGAGCCCTTTGTCTAGTAAACAGAACGATGGTCGTCTTCGAGGGGTTGATGTTCAATCCAACCCCACTGCACTCGCTTAATTAGATCTAATCCCATTTGTACGATATCGCAGAGAGTGTCCTTAAATTTTCCTCCACAATGTAACGTCGCCTGCTTATCCTTGACAGCCGATCGCATTGTTAGTTAGCGAAACAAGTAGTACGTCCACGACAAGACTCCATAACAGAGCGATAGTATTTCACCCAGTTGTAGTAGTCAACCTCTTGTAGTGCTGAGTCGGTATTCCATATTGTTGTTGCCGAAATTTGTGTTAAATAAGATCAATGCAACCTCTAGCTCCTCCAGCTGCTCTCAATGTACTCTATATAGTAATTTCCCACATTCCGCCTGTCTTTAGGTTGATCAAAATATGTGATATTTATATATAAATATATAGATTTTTGATTGTCAAGCTGACTTTTTCCTCGTGTTCCCAAATAATCGAGTTCAGCATCAACTGCTAATCGGAGTCAGCGAACTAAGCTCTCAAATGAAGATTCTACTTCTCGGAATCTATCATATTTTGGGAATACGGAGGAGATATATGGGTTTATTTCTAATTACTTACATAAACAAAAATTTATCAAATTCCGTATGAAAAGATTATTCATAAAAATCTTATAAAAAAAAATTTAATAGGCTTGTTTTGTATCTAATAAACCATAGTCAGCCAAATTAGGTCACTTAAGTGCTACTTTTGTTTGTAGGTATTGAGTATTATTATTATTGTTTATATCACACATTTCGTGATAAACTTACAACCGTCAATATATAATTAAGTACTCAAAATAATTTTTTGTTAAAGATCTTAATTTCGACAGTAATTACTCAATTCACACTCGCATTGTGCGATAGGTCGATTTAATATGCATCCAAGACCTTATTTTGGCCCTTGCCATGCAATAAAAACAAAAACAAAATCGGAAAAATGACAAACGCAATACGAAATAGAAGTGACACTAATTGACTACGTGCAAGTGCACTCTAAGGTGTTGGAACAATAACACCATACAAGTAGTCATACATACATACATACATACGTATAGACATATATGTTTTGTTGGTTGCTTTGAGGCGACTGCAATGAGAAACACCAACACACTCCGTCATTTATCAGGCACTCACTCAGTCAGTCAGCTAGTCAGTCACACTGTCAGCTACCTAACTGTCAAGTAGGTGTTTGCCACATCACCAACCAAATTCAACTATTGCACAACAACAATAAAGGTAACCTAGTCTTTATTCACATTTCATTTGTTTGCAATGCAACCTCAGCACTGTTGTTTAGAGAGAAGCAGGCGTTCAGAAAAAAAATTAATAGACATAAAAGCGTCTATTGTGTTGACTTGCCTAATTACCTTTTGATACAAATAAAGAGCACGAGCTGTTGCAACTACGAAAATAAAACTTAGATTAAATAAAAAAAAAACAAAAAAACAAAATAAAAATCAAAACTGAACTAAGTAAACCGCGCCAAAGTGTATAAAAGTTCAAGCCAAAACAATTCAAGCCGAAGCAATTGAAGCAACCTCTGTGCCCTGAGTAGCTTTGTTATTTGTAATTATAAATGTATTATTTCAAATTTGGTGGCATTCAATGTTGCATGCGCCATTTACACATGCTCACGCGCGCCCTATTTACTGTTGCACTCTTTATAATTTAGGGCCCGATGCCCGTGTTGAGTAACTGCTTAAGTGTTTGTAGCCGCAAATGAAGCACTATGTATATAACAATTCAAGTGCGTTATTTCTACATGCACATACATATGTATGTATATATTTCTAGTATATATTAATATTTACCATCCAAAGGAAATTTTCAACTAATGAAATCAAAACTAGTTTTTTCTGAGTTAATTTATTTTTTATTTATTTTTGTGAGCAGAAATCGTGCCAATTATTATGATTTTCGTTGGTCATGCAAATGCAGGTATCCACAATTCTCAGGCAGTTTATTTAATGTTAATTATTAATAATTAAGGGACACATCTAGTGTGAGGGCCTATAAGGCAATTATTGGATATAAAAAAAATACTAAATATTTTTTTATTTTATTCATACATATTTTTAAAATGCACGTAATCTCCAACGGTAGATGAAATAAAAAAAATCTCTAAAAAATATTATCCTTACAATAACCCACGGTCGAGGCAAAAATTTAAAATTGACAAACTTGCAAAATTTAGGAAAAAAATATTGAATTTTACACAAATTTTGATATTTTTGAACTGTTTTAATTCCATTTTTGATTAGGTCAAAAAACTACATATTAGGTTATTGTATAGACATATGTACAGAAAAATAGATAGTGATCGGATATTTGCCTCCTATGTAGGTTGCTTTTATATTACGGGATTTGGCAACACCAGCGTTGCAATCTGGCGACTCACAACTTTATCGTAAAGTTTGACATTTTTGATGTTACATGTGCTCAGAACGTTTTGACATACGAGCAATATTTGTTTACTTTACAGTTACCTAAAATATTCATTTCGGTCAAAAATGGTATCAAATCGCGAACATTTCCGCGTGATTATCTCAGCAACACTGCTTTGATGAACTTAATCCAATTCTTGGCGATGAAGCTCAATTAAATGGGATGGTGAATCCAATCGAAGTCGCGGACCCTTCATTATACTGTGCGCAAGCTGATATTGCAAAATTTTTTTGACATGAGATCCCACATAATTTGCTGGTCGCTCAAAAAGCCTAATGTCAATTGTTAGTTTGAAATAATATCAAACCGATGCTCCGAATTACGTCTATGACAACGTGACAGGTGACTAATCGTAAGCCCGAAAGCAAACAACAGTCGACGACTATATGGGTGTTTCAAAATGAGCCAAGTCCAACAAAGGTGTTCGAGCGCGGAACACTTTCCAGCAAAAGGTTGGCTGTTTTTATGGAAAGTTGAACTTGCTCCAACCATACCGCTAAAACAGAGGTACACAACAATTATTGTGTCAGTTGTCCACGGCAATGTGAACTCTCACACATTTGAAACAACTGTATTTTTGAGCACTCAAAACTTTGATTTGATAAGTCACCCACCGTATGACTTGACTAATTATACTCTCGCAACAAAGTTGCTAAGGAGAGTATTATAGTTCTGTTCACATAACGGTTATTTGTAAGTCCTAAAACGAAAAGAGTCAGATATAGGGTTATATATACCAAAGTGATCAGGGTGACGAGTAGAGTTGAAATCCGGTTGTCTGTCTGTCCGACCGTCCGTCTGTCCGTTCGTCCGTGCAAGCTGTAACTTGAGTAAAAATTGAGATATCATGATGAAACTTGGTACACGTATTTCCTGGCTCCACAACAAGGTTAAGTTGGGTTAAGATGGGCAAAATCGGCCTACTGCCACGCCCACAAAATGCCGAAAACCGAAAACTTATAAAGTATCATAACTAAGCCATAAATAAAGATATTAAAGTGAAATTTGGTACAAAGGATCGCATTAGGGAGGGGCATATTTGGACGTAATTTTTTTGGAAAAGTGGGTGTGGCCCCGCCCCTACTAAGTTTTTTCCACATATCTCGGAAACTACTATAGCTATGTCAACCAAACTCTAGAGAGTCGTTTTCTTCAGGCATTTCCATATACAGTTCAAAAATGGAAGAAATCGGATAATAACCACGCCCACCTCCCATACAAAGGTAAGGTTGAAAATCACTACAAGTGCGTTAACCGACTAACAAAAGACGTCAGAAACACTAAATTTTACGGAAGAAATGGCAGAAGGAAGCTGCACCCAGGCTTTTTTAAAAATTTTAAATGGGCGTGGCGTCGCCCACTTATGGACCAAAAACCATATCTCAGAAACTGCTAGACCGATTTCAATGAAATTTGGTATGTCATATTTTCTTAACACCCTGATGTCATGTACGAAATATGGGTGAAATCTATTAACAACCACGCCTTATTCCCATATAACGTTATTTTGAATTCCATCTGATGCCTTCTCTGTATAATATATACATTAGGAACCAATGATGATAGCGGAATAAAACTTTACACAAATACGATATTTGAAAAATATGTAAATAACGTATAATGATATCTCGATTATCACTTTATCATGCGAGAGTATAAAATGTTCGGTGACACCCGAACTTAGCGCTTCCTTACTTGTTTATATTTATAATTATAAATAAATAAACAAATATATATCATTTTGGTGGATGGCACTTTTTGCCATTTCTCCGCTAGAGACATTATTCCATCAATGTAAATCGAAATTTCGAAATTTTCAGAACGGAAGCGAGCGAACCATTGTTGTGCAACACGAACTGATCCAGTATCGTCTCCGCAAACTTCACAAATTTCATTGGTGGCTTGCATGGCACTCTTCCCTTTTTTATATAAAAATTTCAAAATATAGCGAATTTCTTTATTATTTTCACTCATTTTAGAACAGCTGTAACTTTTTTTCAACTTCCCCGAATTTAATTTTTTTGCCTAAATGAAGCTTAAAATCTCACGTTACCAATACTATATGGTAGGACACAATTTGATTGGTAGCACTAGAGATATACGACTGCAACAACATCTATTGACAAAATACGAAAATATCTACTTTTTCGACTACCCAATATAATACAAAAAAGCACAAGAAATATGTTTCTAAATAAAAACTGGCTCTTCATTCGGATGGCAAACTGATTGTGTTCAATTTCGACGTAAGAACGCATACGAACCTATGTCAAACTTTCTTTATATCCAGCTTACTTTATATTCATAATCCATTAGCCGGACTTAGAAGCTTGTTAATTTTTTCCTTTTAGGATAGTCGTTAAAAATAACCATATATTGAAGAATAAGCTATGACCTTCAAAATTATCGCTTAAGAATACTACCTAACAAATATTTTACATTTTGTGAATATATCACATATTCTATATTTTCCAACTATAAATGCATATATGTATATATGAATATACTCTCAAAAATCAAATGCGAGTACTAACATAGCAGTGGCTGGCCACGTCATCCAGCACTCCACACACGAATTGAAATGACTAATAAAATGATATCTTATTAAGATGGCTAAGAAGCAAATATCAAATTAAATCTTCACCACAAGACGCGGCTGCCAACGGTGTCATTAGTGGCTCAGCTTGACAACAGCGGCATATATATGTATGTGCCGACATACATACATAGAATCAATTCAAATGTACCAATTTCGGCTCAGAACCAGGCAATTGGCATATAAATTGCGAGCAATTTCAAGCATAGAAGAAAATGAACGAAACAAAAACAGCAACAATGGCAAGAACAACAA
The DNA here is from genome assembly GCF_016617805.1 of Bactrocera tryoni. Classification (NCBI taxonomy): domain Eukaryota; kingdom Metazoa; phylum Arthropoda; class Insecta; order Diptera; family Tephritidae; genus Bactrocera; species Bactrocera tryoni. The sequence continues at coordinate 65,816,722 of NC_052500.1, read as the reverse complement.
GAGATAACAATTTCATTATTGCCGATGATTTTTTATTTAAAGTAGCAACATATACACCTATGTATATATAAATACGTATATATCTATATGCAAGCCTTATAAGATTTGATGTTATTATTTTTGTTTGATTTTCATTTTTGCAACTAAATACATTATTTGTTGTTTTTTTTGTTGGTTTGTTGCCAATAATTTGCCTAGCGGAGTTCAGTCACTCGTTTAATTGGTAATAAATTATGTTACATACAGCATTTAATTGGCATACAAACGTATTACATTAAGCCATATACACATAGCTGTAGATGTATAAGGCTCATGTATTGGTTTATATGTGGACGCCAAAGTGGCATAAAAATCAAATAAAATTGCTTAAATGCCGAAAAGCAATTTACCTCTATGGCTCTAGGCGCAGGCGAACAAGAAGAAGAAGGCAGTGGTAGACGAAGAAGAGAATAATTTACGAGAAATAATAAGAACAAATGAGGTACGGCTGCCAACTTTAGATCGATGTGCTGCGGCTGAGAAAGGTGTGTTCGAAATGGTAGCAAAATTGGCAAAAGACAATAAATTATATTAAATTTTATGAAATTGAATAAGCATTGTTTGCTTTGACTGGTGGTTGTTTGCTTGTAAATGGTTGCGCTAAGTTGGTTGATTGGAAGTTGGTCAAAAATAATTAATTGCCATTTTGATGCAAATATATTGTATATACATATGTATATGGTTGTATTTCAAGAAGGAAAAGATTAGTAGATTTTTTTTGGTTGCAGACTTCAGTACTTTGAAAACAGAATTATTTCAAAACATATTTTTCGAATTTTTAATATTCGATTAGTGTCGAAAACAAGTTAGGCAGGGCTAAGCTCGGATGTAACCCATCCTTTTATACCCTTGCAAGTCGCAGGAATCAAATATCAAGAACTTCCTTCAGGTACTCAAGGTTGGTAAGTCATCCATGGAGGCCTAGGCCAAACATTATTATTTTTATTAAAATAACTCACCTATTGTACGAAATATGAGGTATGCCAGTAAAGTGAACCAGAAGTTCGAAAATTTGTCTACTAAGTATATAGGGCCTAAGAGAAGTGGTGACTCAATACAACCCATTTTTGAAAGATTCTCTTCAGAGTTCAATTATCTCAAACTGACAGATATTTTCGGTCAAAAGTCATTATATGTAAGTACTGCCATCCACATACTCGGTACACAAATGTTGACAAAAAAGCACACGGAAATTAAAGTTAAATTTCGTGTGAGCAATCGTTGCGAATGTTATAAAACGCTTACGGTGATTTAGTCTTATCAAAAAGACAAGCCTTGGATTGGTACAAAGCCTTCAAAGACGAGAGATCGTTGAAGACATATTCGTTCTGGACGACCTTCGATCTCTTCAGCTGTTGAAAATATTAAAAAAAAAATTTAGAATATGATATGTGAAAATCGTCAGGCACTTGTTAGAAAAATAGCAAGGGAGCTCGACATCGCGCGAATCCGTTCGAATGGTTATGGTAGATATTTTGTTGTATGAAATGCGTTCTTGCTCGATTAATCCCGATAAAACGGAATTATTTTCAAAGGAGTACCACAGTAACCGGTCTCTTTAGACATGCTTGATCATGCGAATACCGATCCAATATTGATGGAAATCATTATAACTAACGATGAGACATGGGTTTATGAGTTTGACATACAACCAAGTCAAAAATCATCGGAATGGAAAGAAAAGACGAGCCAAAATCACGCCAAAGCCGCTCAAAAATCAAGATGATGTAATTATTTTTTTTTCGATATTTGCGGCTTAGTGCATCATGAATTTGCTCCGGAGGAACAGACGGTCAATAGGGAGTCTTGAGGCGTTTGCTTCAGAACAACTGTCGAAAATGGTCGGAATCGTGGAAGAACAATTCCTTGGTTTTACAAGATGATAATGCATTATCGCATTGAGAAACGATTTTGACAGAATGTTGCCAAAAATTCAATGAATACCATCAATCAACTGCCGTATTGACCACATTTGGCTCCATATGATTTTTTCTTATTCTCCAAATTTAAATTGCCGCTCTGTGGAAACCATTTGAATTAATTGGACGCCTAAAATACATGCGCAATGATAGAACTATGAGTTTACTCTGCTTTATCAACAAGAAGGATCAAGGAATCAGCCTATGCAACATTGCATATTTGGAAAGAACCTTAAAACGTTGTTGACATTATTGCGGAGAAGACTTAAGGCCACTGTAAACAAAATGATACGACCCAGGATAGAGTGTTGCTTAAAACCTGACTAAACCAGTATAGACCAAAAAAACTGCGACAAACCTACGACCTTTGTCAATTCCAAAACTCCTTTCAACAGTATTGTCAGGAGTACTTATTCGATGACAGGTTTACTTTTGGAATCACTGCGAAACTCATACGGTTATGCGGAATAAGTTTGAGCGCAACATCAGCTACGAAAAAATCGGTACATACGTTCCTGAGCTGTTCGCTATCAAGGTGATTCTCTTTAGAGAGCCTTATTCAATATGCTGGAAAACACGCAACACTACTCAGAACTCCAGCGGCTTTAAAGAGACAATGCTGCAGGAATACGCATATGGCATTGACATCAATGCCCTAAACAATGGAGCCGTCAGCGCGGCGTTTTCCAGCTTAGGTATAGAAACGAAAGAGGTTGGTCTTGTAGTGAATGAGAGCAAGACAAAGTTCTTGGAGGGCATACAAAGAGACGTTTTTCTAATAAGCGTAATATGATTTATTTTCAAAAAAACACACTCTAATTTTTAAAGAAATTCAAATATTTTGTATTTAATGTAAAGCAAAATCGATATAATAAGTTCTGAATATATCATTATTGAAATGGTCTCCATGACTTCTTTTCCAGGAATGAATTCGATGAACCCAATTTTCAAGTACTTTTTCCACTGAATCGAGTCATATGTCATGAAAAACACGTTCAGTATTTACTTCTAAAACTTTAGACCAGTCTAATTTATGGCTAAAGCCCAATAACTTATCGGTTTCACCAGCTTCGTTTCGAAAAAAGTAAGGAATCCACCAGACCAAAAACCACACCAAACTGTTAATTTCGGGGAATGGTTATTCAGGAATAATTTGTGGATTTTCTTTACACCAGTATAGAAGGTTTTGTTTATTTGCCGCATCACTCAGATGAAAGTGAGTCTTAACGGAGAAGATAATTTTCTTAGAAAAATCGTTGCAGTTTTCAAGTTGTTCCAAAGCAAAATCAGCAAATTCACGACGTTTGCGGTGATCCAAAGGTCTCAGTTCTGGAGTGAGAACAATTTTATACGAATGCAAGCCCAAATTCTTCTCAAAATCCGCCAGATTGTGGACTGTAGGCAGTCCCGTTTCTTGAGGACGTCTTGGAATCGACAAATTACGGGTCTTCACCAACGCTAGCCTGAACGGGAGTAATATTTTCATTACTTTGAGCCATTCTTTGTCTTATTGGCATTTGAACATTCCGTAAAATGTTACGCTCGAAATGTTCAACAATTCGACGAATAGCGAACCCAGGTGGACAATTATTACGACCGTAAAATTGTTAAAGCGAGCAAAAAGTTGCAATTGGCGATTGTTAATAAACTTGAATAAATTGTAAACGCTGTTCTTGCGTATATGCTATCTTTCCATGATGAGATTGTAAGCATTACTTAATAGAATAAATAAAAATGACAGTTCATGACATATAAAAAATGGCCGAAACGATATTTAGACATCATATCATACCTTTGGAGAATCCGGTACTACTGACATGATCTCGCAAAGGATAGAGGCCAAAGGCGAAGATTTATGTTCTCGACCTAGTCTGATCAAAGGTAGTAGTGCTAAAATAGAAGAACAATAAAGAGAAGAGTTCATGCCCACCTTTCAAAAATTTTCAAATTATGCACCCTTCTCGTACCAAATTTGAATTTAGTTAATTTAGTTTGAATTTAGGCGTCTCCGCAACATGACTATCACGTTTCATCAACATGTCTAAGTTTTTACTTAATTCATCGCTTTCACTGACGGATGGACTGTCTTATATTCGAAGCTCGATTCGTTACGTTACGTAACGTTATCTTAATCACTGTGATATAGACAACTCAATGTTGAATCTAATAGTTTTATGGGTCTTCGTGCTGCTATTTCTTATATAAATAAATAAAATTAATATAAATATTTCGTTAAATAGACCAAAGCATAGAGTTACATAAATAAACTGAATATAAATGTTTTTTTACTTAAACCTTAAAAAACTGCTAAGCCTTTGATACAACGAATGTTCTTCTTAAATACTTTACCCGACATAAACCTCAGCAACCAGCTGGCTTGAGTTACTAATTGAGCATTGACTGACTAAATTTATTCCAAATCGTGTTGATAAAAAAAATTTAAAAAAAATTTCAATAAACCATGTTATTTCTAATGTGATTCGGTTGACAAATAATTTAATTATTATTAATTTCGTTCACGAAAAATTCTGATGATTTAAGACAAAATTTTCCCTCTTTCTGCTAATTTCTGTCAATACCAAACTTGGCGCTTTGCGGTCGCATCGCACCATTTTCGTCACAATGAGTATTTTTATAGCGGGAATTTCATATCCACTTACTCAGAGTTGCTTGCCCGAGGTGTTTGTAATTACGAGCAGATATTATAAGTAGTATGCGTCATTTCTTGCAAAGGCAGTTGTATGTTTACGCGTACAAAATTATTATTGAATTTCAAAGAAAAGCAGACACTCGACCTTTGGTGTACTTGTATTATGTAGTGTATATTACTTGAAAAAATAAAAGGATAACGGAATTGAAAATAAATGACTTAAAGCCCACACGCGTGAGTGCGTAAATGTGAATGAGTTCTGCATTGGAACGAACGAAGAAATGTAATAAATTATGTGATAAACAGAAATGCAGTTATATATATTTAATAGGGTGGATCAAAGAAAAAAAAATTTTTTTTTCGTTTGGTACTCTGAAAAATAGGTTCCTAGACACCTCTAAGAAAGCCTCTCCACAAACCTTATTCATAATAATTTTTTTTCATTGAGTTATAAAATTAATAAGAAAAAAAGAATTTTTCCAAAAATAGTCAAATTTCAACCGTTAATATCTTTTAAACGGTTGGGTTTACGAAAAAATCATAAGAAACCATATTTTAGAGCATTCAATTTCCTACAAAATCCAAGGAACAAAATATTTTTTCAAGTAGTTAGAAGCGAGATATAAATTTTTCTATCTGATAATAAGAAAAAATAGAAAACTGTGTGTAGGAGGACCTTCCCGTTACAATTAAAAACTCATGTTTGGAGAGGCTTTCTTAGAGGTGGCTAGGAACCTAATGTTCCGAGTACGAAACAAAAAAAAAATTTTTTTTTTTGAATCACTCTAATAAATATATATGTATAACTGCATTTCCGTTTATCGTTATTATTCGTTCAAATGTAGAACTCATTAAAATGGTTATATAATGGTTATATATGGGTAATATATTGGTTATATCTGAGATCGGAAACTGAAAATTGTATGCTATATACATATGTACATTAGGGTGATTCAAAAAATTTTTTTTTTTTTTTCGTTTGGTCCTCGGAAAAATAGGTTCCTAGACACCTATAAGAAAGCCTCTCCAAATATGAGTTTTTAATTGTAACGGGAAGGTCCTCCTGCCTAACGGTTTTCTATTTTTTTCTTATTATCAGATAGAAAAATTTATATCTCGCTTCCAACTACTTGAAAAAATATTTTGTTAATTAGGTTTTGTAGGAAATTGAATGCTCTAAAATATGGTCTCTTATGATTTTTTTTGTAAACCCAACCGTTTAAAAGATATTAACGGTTGAAATTTGACTATTTTTGGAAAAATTCTTTTTTTCTTATCAATTTTATAACTCAATGAAAAAAATTATTATGAATGATGATACACATAGTTTTGTAGGAAATTTACTGCTCTATAAAAATGGTCTACTACGATATTTCGATTAAGTTAAGCGTTTACGAGATATTCATCGTCAAACATCAATGCATACATACATATGTATAAGGGTGGATCAAAAAAAAAATTTTTTATTCCTTTGGTACTCTGAAAAATAGGTTCCTAGACACCTCTAAGTAAGCCTCTCCAAAAATCTATTCATAATAATTTTTTTTCATTGAGTTATAAAATTAATAAGAAAAAAAGAATTTTTCCAAAAATAGTCAAATTTCAACCGTTAATATCTTTTAAACGGTTGGGTTTACGAAAAAAATCATAAGAGACCATATTTTAGAGCATTCAATTTCCTACAAAACCTAATTAACAAAATATTTTTCAAGTAGTTGGAAGCGAGATATAAATTTTTCTATCTGATAATAAGAAAAAAATAGAAAACCGTTAGGCGGAGGACCTTCCCGTTACAATTAAAAACTCATATTTGGAGAGGCTTTCTTAGAGGTGTCTAGGAACCTATTTTTGCGAGTACCAATTGAAAAAAAAAAAAAAATTTTTTTTGAATCACACCAAAGTACATATAGTATGTAACATGATGTAGTGAATCGAGAGCAATAAAAAGCTCAATTTCGCTTTTTTTATGATTATGTAGGTTTTTTAGGTGACGATATATGTATAAATATATATATTTTAAGATTCAGCAACTCGTTTCGGTTAAGCGGTCTTGTGCTGGTTTTCCTTAAACACTGCGCTTCACACGAGATGCGTGGATGCAGTTATTATGCACGCTGTTATACTGTTTGTACTAAAAATGTTAATTTTTGACACACCTTTGCGCTTAATAAGTAAATCACCCGGCGTTTTCATAAATTAAAAATAAAAATAAATGTCTTGCGTAAATTAATTTTAATTTACGGTGCACTTAACTGTCTGCTTTGGTTTATTACGTTTAAACCTGAATATTCATTATCTTAGGCGAGGAAAGGAGAGTAACAGAGAGAGAAGGATAACAAAATCAATAACATGTTCACGAAAAACTGATATTCGAATGAATGACTGAAATAAAATACCGACCTTCGAAAGAGTTCGCAATTTAATTGAATAAGAGAGTTTGAAATTATTGTAACGGATACAAAACAAGCGAATTGTTGTTACATAGACTTTTCGAACTAATTTATATAATTAAAATATATATGATTATAAGTAGAAAATTACAATTTCTATAAAAATTGTTTTTAAATTTATTAGAAGCAAGATTTTAACAAAAAATTTAGAAATGGATAAATTCCTCATTGATCACTATAACCCATTATATCAACCTGCGAATTAAAAACAAAACAAATTTTTCATCAAAAGAGGTAGCAATTTAGTGGGTGAAGAAAATTTATTTGAAACAAGTAAGGAAGGGCTAAATTCGGGTGTCACCGAACATTTTATACTCTCGCATGATAAAGTGATAATCGAGATTTCATTATACGTCATTTATATATTTTTCAAATACCGTATTTTTGTAAGGTTTTATTCGGCTATCATCATTGGTTCCTAATGTATATACTCGTATTATACAAAAAAGGCATCAGATGGAATTCAAAATAGCGTTATATTGGAAGAAGGCGTGGTTGTGAACCGATTTCACCCATATTTCGTACATGTAATCAGGGTGTTAAGAAAATATTACATACCGAATTTCATTGAAATCGGTTTAGTATTTCCTGAGATATGGTTTTTGGTCCATAAGTGGGCGAGGCCACGCCCATTTTCAATTTTTAAAAAAAGCCTGGGTGCAGCTTGCTTCTCCAATTTCTTCCGTAAAATTTAGTGTTTCTGACGTTTTTTGTTAGTCGGTTAACGCACTTTTAGTGATTTTCAACATAACCTTTGTATGGGAGGTGGGCGTGGTTATTATCCGATTTCTTCCGCACTCTTGGAAGGACCAAGTGCAGAAGGACCTGGCTTCGCTTTTCCAAACACGTAGCGAAAAGAAGAAAACTGGCGCGCTGTTGTTAAATCGGCTATAATCGCGTAAGCGGCAGTCCACGCCAATTAAGGTAAGAAGCAGAACGTTGCGCGCTGTTATTATTTCCAGGCCAGAAGACATTTCATCGCCTGGTTGCATCGCAAGCTCCACTCATTTGTTTGTGGTGAATCGGAGAAAAATATAAACTACATATATACTTTTATTAAAAAAAATTTTCAATTTTGTTTTTTTAGTTTAGAAGCAGCAACTCAACTTTAGAATTTCACTTGGTTTTAAGCTTTTTTTCTTAAGAACAGTGAAAGTAACAGGACAAAGTCCCCGGCCTATCATAGTATAATACCTACATATTTTGGCAATATTAAATTTTTTAATCAAGGGTTAAACACTGATTAAACAGACGAGACTGATTAAAAGCTCGTCATTAAGACTTTTCGATACCATTTTTGTAGTATCATTTGTCCTTCGCTTCAAAATAGGCCTAAATTTTGGCGATCACCTCCTCATTCGAGGAAAAAAAATTATCAGCGAGCATTCTTTTGACATCTGAGAACAGGATCATGTCGCTGAGGGCCAGAACTAGAGAATACGATTGATACAGATGCAATTCGAAAGACAACTCATGTATTTTTGCCATCGTTTTCACTACCTTGAACAGTAAAGAATAAGAAGAAGAATATTCGCGGTTGATGATGATTTTTCCAAGCTAGTCAATAAAAATACAAACACCTTGCCAGCCGACTATTGCGTTTTCTCACATTTTGAAGCGGGTTCATCGTACGCCGTACACTCGTGTGCCTGTCGATTGGACTTCGGAGTGAAATGATACAGCCTTGTTTCATTCATTGCCACACATCGGCGTAAAACTTGGCTCTACCACGCTTGAACATCTCCAAACTCTGATCAGGATCAGCAACTCGTCTTTGGTTTTGGTCAAAAGTGAGCTTGCACGGCATCCACTTTGCACAGAGCTTTCTCATACACAAATATTCCCGAATGATGTAATATACACGCTGAGTTTATATCTTTAGAGTGCTCGAATTAAACGATCCCTACTAAACATAACTGTTTTTTGTGACTATCGCCCTCCGAAATGGTCGGTGGTATTTCACCTTTTCATTCCTTCGTTTTGATAGTTTTAGATTGATAGGTCGACTGAAAAACTGAAAAACTGTATATATGGACAGACTGAAAGACATGGTTAGATCGACTCAGGGCATTCCGATAGAGATTGAATTTTTTTTGCGCGCCAAAGCCGAAAAAACACGCCAAAGCTGATCGAAAGTGAAGGTAATGCTCATTGTTTTCTTCGACATTCGTGGTGCCGTCCTCTATGAATACTTTCCAACTGGTCAAACTGTGAACAAAGAGTATTATCTTCGTGCTATGGAGCGCTTACGAAACGCTATCCGTGGTAAACGTCCGAGTTTGTGGGCCAACAACTCGTGAATCATTCATCATGATAACACACCATCGCACAAAGCCATCATTGTGAATGAATTTTTGACCAAACACTCAACAAATATCATTGAGCAAGCACTGTATTCATCTGTGACTTTTTCTTCTGAAAAACACACACACACTGAAATATCCACTTCGGGGAATACGTTTCGACTCAGTTGAAGACATCAAAAGAACTTCGACGCGAGAGCTGAACGCCATCCCGGAAAGTGTCTGTAAAAAATGTTTTGACGATTGGAAGAAGCGTTAGCACATATGCATCACTTCAAATGGATGTTACTTTAAAGGTGATAAAATAAATTTGGATGATGATTGAAAAATTTTCGTGTTATTTATAAATTTCCGATATTTTCTTGACAGGGTGTATTTAAAGATTAGAGTTTATTCCGTAATCCAAGTCAATCCTTCCAAATCTGTTTAAAATGCATTAAATGGGATGTCTGAATGTGTACGCTTCCAAGCTCCCTGACCTCCCATACGCGGGACAGTCAAGAAGGAAGTGTTGAGTTGTTTCCACCTTATCTTCTTCCATATAGCTTCTGCAGATGGTGTCTGGTAGGATTTCCAGCCTTACTGCGTGGACGCCAATAGGGCAATGACCCGTTAAAAGCCTCAAAAGTAGGGAGAGGCTAGCCTTAATGAGGGCAAAGAGATTACAAGATCTATTGCGATCGACCTTGGACGAAAAGGTTTTTGCGACAGCGCTGCCTCAGCTTCCGCGAAGCCTATCTATCTAGTAGTATAGTTTGCATGTATTTCAGTATAATAAAACTTCACTACCATACATAAGATATTTAAATGTGTTTATAATATAGTATGAAATCGGCACCTGCCATCTTTACGTCCATTACGAGCAGCTTTCGATAGCACGATAACAGATCGTGAGATTGCCGGATTGTCTGAATATATGGTATATACCTACAAAATTAATACGCCTTTGATGACGTGAATTAATGTGTCTGAATGACGTTGAGGGTGCTGCATCAGCATCATGGTAGGAACAGACCTCTCCGAACTTTTTGATACCAGCCGACGTTTCAGACAAAGCGATTCCTTAACTTGTGCTCTCTTCAGAGCAGGTGTTCATCAGGCGATCAGGATATGACACCAGTGTATCCAGCTGCTTCCAAAATGAGTCTTGTGTTTCATGAGGACAAGATGAAAGCTGACTATCGGTAGGAATGTGCAGGAGAATGAGCTAGTAGCTGTGGACAATCATTTTCAAAGCAGTCAAGGACTTAATTTATCTTAACACCACCATCAACAGCAATTTTAATGACAAGGTAACAATTGCTAATCGCTGCAATTTTTTCTTCTTGTTTATTGCAGCAGAAGACCTCAAATACGGCAAGTAGTAATGAAATGAAGCATATTTTTAGGTGCACAAAATATTTTTGAATTAAGTGTTATGCTTCTTACGAAAATTTGGATATACTTTCAGCGTAAAACAGGATATGAGGGTATGTACTACTGAGTATTCGTAAAACCATGTTAAAAAATTAGCATACAATTAGGCGGCTTGTTATTATTTTCGTTAAAGTGATACCCATATATATATCCCTTTTTGCATTCATTACTGACTGTAACTAACATATCTTAAATTTTATACACATTTTTGCAATTTCGAACCACAATTCACTTGGCTCTTTTCGCCGTGCAAGTTGTAAGTTTTTCTTTATTCACAACTCACTGCATAGCTGCGGGCGTTTGCATAACATTTTCGTAGAAAATTAAGATGCGGAAATGTCGGCACAGTTGCCTAAATAATCGTCATCTAAAATGCATAACAAAAATATTTGCGCCTACATGTATACTTCTACACACAATACATAGCCGCTCATACCTGAGGGAATGGCAAGCTGTTGCTTGGTAGGCCTAGAAAATGAATAGTAGTGATATTTAGAATAAAGCGGCAAATATTCATGAGCGAAGCGTCGTAACAAGAAGAACAATGAAAAAAGTGCAACTATATATAAGTAAGTGAGCGCCTTAAGGGCGGCAATACGCCGCTTTGCGCTACGAACGTCTAAGCGTTATAGCGACGCCACTTAACTTGGCATTTGCTGACGAGAGTGCTCAGTTTGTTGTGAAAGGACAAACTAAAAAGATTTTAATTAATTTTCGCTTTAAATTCACCGGCGGGCCATTTTTGCATTTTAATTACAAAATAATAGCATACATTTGAGCGCAACGAAGCGAGTTGAACAGTTTTTCGTGTCGTTTCATTCATTTTAGTTGCCTTGCGCCTTGGTTGAGGTGAATATATATACTGACGAATGCATGCATATATTGTTACAGCAACTGTTTTGTAGTGGTACGCTGATGCGACTGCCGCTGGGCATATTTGCATTTCCGCTTCGACAAGCGCAACGCTCAAATTCGCTTGGCAGTGAACGCTAACGGCGCTTGGTTTCAACAATTGCGTTTTTTCGTTATTTTTTAAGTGCACTGTAAATTGTTTATTTTTCCAACTACTTTCCATTTATTCGCTTTCCTTCATGCATTGTGTTTTATTTATTAATCTGTATTTTTTTCGTTTTTTTTAGGTTTCTTTTTGTCGAGGGCACACAATAAATTGCCGCATGTCAGCGCCTAAATGCATGCCATGAAAAGAGTTGCTTGTGCGGCACAAAAAGCCAACTTGCAAAAGTAACGGAAAAAAGTGCAACGCTTTGAAAAGCTCTCCAGTTCACCGCTCGGTCTGAAGTCAAATATCGGAAATGCTGTCATGCTCTTGCGCTTCAGTCACTTCAGTGTGTGTGTGGTGTGATGTTTTATTTTGCGCGCGAGTGTGTGTGGTACTTTGTAATTTGACCGGCAGGTATGCGCGCTTGACAAAAGCTGCCAAATATTTTTGGTTTCACATTTTTATGCTTGTTAAAAAGTGGCAACAACACAAACAATAAAATGAACCACAACTCAGTTATGCGCTGCGTCATTCCCTGTCAGCGAGCGCACGACATAAGTCTGTCGAGCGCCACAGTAGTGGCTTCATGACCCGCAAATTTGTTGTTTGTCCGCGATTTAGGTTTTTCATATTTAAAATAGTCTAAAAAAGAGGTGTGCATTTTGTACAGCGGAGTTTATAATAGAATTTATTTAGCCGCAGGCATTTTGAAGCTACCGCGAAAATACGCGTATTATATACATATATTGCATATTAGCAGGCGCTGAACTTGCTGAAGAGTTTTTTGTTAACTAATATATTAATATTTCACGGAAGGATTTTTAAAATTGTTTTGAGGACAGGTTGGAGTGTGACCGAGAAAAGGATATCAAAGTGGTTTATGCTGTATAAAAACAAAATAAAAGTAACAGTAGGTACTTAAACCTAAATATTATGTGGCAACTCTTTTCTAGAAACTATAATGCTTCACACATTATTACAAACTTAAAGGCGATTAAAAAGCTGCTTTTTGCTTTTGTATTTAAAAAAAATAATATTTTTGCATTTTAAGGTAAATATTAGATGGTAACACTTCAAAAAATATTTTTTCAATAAACTAAAATGACTCGCACAAAGATATTAACTTAAATTTTATTATAATGAGATTATTAAAAACATTTGACTTTAACTTTTAAAAAAATTCAAATAGGTGGCAAGTGCGAAAAATTATTTCTGTATTAAAACAAAAAAATAATTACGTAAAAGTTCAATTTCATTACTTTAACCATAGATTTTACTAAAACTAAATACAATTTTCAAACATGTGGCAACTCTAAAACAATCAAAATTTATTAGTAGCTATGTATATAAAATAAAAACATATAAATAAGTATATACAATTTAAACTTGTTCACCTTAAATATAGTTTTTACTTTAGCTATTAAGAAATGTGAAACAGATGGCAACCCCGAAACGTAATATCTGCATGAAAACATGTACATAAATAATTCTATAAAAGTAAAATTTTTTCGCTTTAACTTTAGTTTTCACTTTAAATAAATAAAAATTTCAAACATATGGCAACTCTAAGATATGTTTTGTGTTTGAAAATATGTAAATGATTTTAGAAATATTAAATTTCTTCACTTTAACTATAGCTTTTACTTTGGCTATTAAAAAATCTGAAACAGATGGCAACCCCGTAACGCGATATCTGCATGGAAACATATACATAATTTTATAAAAGTATGTTTTTTTTACTTCAACATTAGTTTTCACTTCAACTAATTCAAATTTTCAAACAAATGGCAACTCTAAAACATGCTAAGTACATACATACATATGTATATGAAAATGCGTATATAAATAATTCTATGAAAGTTGTATATTCACTAGATGCAAACATTTTAAAAACATAATTTTATGTGTAATTTAAATGACGCGCTCTGCCTACTAGGTGGCAACCCTAGACATAGTTTATACCTATACTTTTACAATGAATGTCTTTGTTTATTCTCGAATTCATAAAAGCACCTACATACATATACGTACATACATATACATACATATGTACGTGTATGAACTCCATCCATCCATCAATGTTCGCTGATTTCTCTGTGTTTCGCTTACTCTCCACGGGTGGATTGACTGACAACCGCCAACGGCCAGGCAAAAGTAAATATTCCCTGTTGTTCTTATTGTTGTTTCATTTTCGATTGTTTGCTGGTACTACTTATTCGCTGCTGGTGGTTGCGCTGCAGTTGTTTGCGGCTCTATTGGGTGTTTGCGTGTGTTTTTTGTTGTTTTTGAAATCAAATGCATTTTCGGTATAAATTATGAAAAGTTGTAAACTATTTTTACCTTCATTATAAAGTGATTTTGTGCTGTTGACGTGAATTTCGTGAAGTGTATGTGTATATGTGTTCGGTTGTGTTTGTATAGGAACTTTTCAATTGTGTATTGTTTGTGTTTTTGAAAATATTTTACAACTTTTTCCGCATTCATACTTTTTTGCACCGAGTTTACAGGTTTTGTTCTCGCTTTTGGTGAAATTGGCGCGAGTTAATGCTTACATTTTAATAGTTAACAAACAAACACCACAGGCGATCGGTGGTTAAAGTTTCATTTACAAACTAATTCACCTGTGAAACTTTAGTTTTTCACCCTTTTATAAATAGGTATATACATACATACTATATATATGAATATTATTCTATTTATATTCGCATGTAGTGCCATAATTGGTTACCTAACTGGTATATGGAGCAAAAACCTAGCGTTATTTTTGTTGTATTAGTGCCAGTATAATAATGAAAGCTATTTGTTTGACATGATGAGTGAAAAGTTGTATGAAGACAGCCATGGGCATATAAATATGTATTACGTGCGCTTTGTTTGATATTATAAATTGGTTGCATGAAAATATTACTAATAATAATGAAACTCACACACTTTTTTAACTGAAAATATTTATTTTGGTGCTATAAATATATTATTTAAGCCAGCAGGAGTTATCATTGCTGCTATCAAAAAAATATTTTCATATGAGGCAATTATTTGCAAATGCATTAAAAACTTTGATAAAAAAGCTTTAAATCAGGCAAAAAGGTATTTTAATGATTTTAACGCTTTGGCGGAACCGTAACTGTCGCGAATTAATAGTTTAGCCGTAGGAGATCAAGTCATAGTAGAGTATGCCATGTCAATCACATGATATGCATAACAAAAGTTTGCTGCTCGTCAATGCTGGCCGAAATGGATTCGACGAAACTAAAATTGCGGATAATTGGCTTTTACAGTATCAGGTGCATATCATCTAGTAATCGGTCAGGTAGCCAAACACACATTGCTTCAAATGACAGCAGAAGGGTGTGGCAGAAGTAAGGTAATCTCATCCCAGCGTATGAAAGAGTTAAGTGGTGTAATACTATTGGCTCTCATCCCAAAGTACAACATTACCAAAAGTATAAACTTCTTTAAGAAGTTCAAAGTTACCCTCAGCTGCAAGGCTGAATGGAACGATTACGCTCTCTAGCTACTGCTTAGGGATAGTACGATCAAGTGGCACATCGACAGCTTGAAAACGTCTGAGGGAATTGATGCAGCAGTCGCAGGACCACGCACCAAATTCTTCATACCTATGTGAAGTTTTCCGAGTATTGCCTTTGCAATAAGTCGGTGCATAGCGATAAACCTCCTACGCAACTATCGCAACGGACGTATAACTATACTTAGCGATAGTCGGGCGGAGCTTAAAGCAGTTTCTGCCTACGAGATCAAATCGCTACTGGTGTAGAAGTAATACAGCAGAATAGCCTAGCGGAATGTAACTAACCTCATCTGGGTGCCCGGCCACAAAGGTATAGCCGAGAATGAACTGGCTGATGAGCTCGCCCGCTCCGCAGCATCCACTAACATGGTAAACCCTTCATCGCGGCGAGCCCACATACCATGAAAGAGCTGCTCCGCAAGGAAGAAGGAATAGTCAGAGAATGGTATTGGCAACAACTCCAAGGCATGTGCCATGCTAAGTTGCAGCAGGTTTAAATATGTAATCAATCTGCCTAGCGGAGGTTAAACACTGATCACTGCAGACTGAAAACTATACGACATGGGTCCAGCTTTTTGAGTTAATTTAGGGTTCTGCGACAGGGAACCTGAAACTCCAGAACAGCTGCTAATTGACTGTGGATAAAACACTTGTATGCATATTTCCAAATAGGGATCACATAGTTCCACTAGTACCTAGCTGTATATTCGATCTAATCTAATCAAAATGTCGAAAAAACTGTAATTTTTTTAACGGGGATGACTCATCAAAGCGATATTTTGAGTGCTCACAAATGCAGTTGATTCAGGAGATGTATGAGATTCGAGTCGTGGTGAAGAGTGATTCGCTTTCAGCGGTTGGTTTTTTTTGTTTTCTGAAAGATATTATCAGGGTGTATACCATTTACAATATACTCCTTTGTGGTGTTCCAGTGGTATGGTTTTGACATTTCCAGTTTTTCCAAAAGAAGCAGGCAACCATTGGCCTTGAAGTGCTTCGCGCGCAAACAATTTTTGATGGATTCGGCTCATTTTGAAATACCCATACTGTTGACAGTTTACTTTCGGGCTCATATGATTTACTCCACGATTCATCACCTGTCATCATCATAAACGTGTGTGCACGTGCACAGCATCAAGAGTTTCAGATTTTGGACGATCTTAACGAAATCCGTCTTGAAGTGATCTAAAAACGCTATTAAATTCATCATATTATCGATAAATACTAGTGCTTAGCTAGCTTTGTTGTTGAGTTAATTTACATCGAAAGTTGTAAAAAAAAATCGGCCGAAAATGTTTGCTATTTCATTTAATTTTTTGGCCAAGATGAATATTTTCAGTTACTGTATGCTACGTGTCAAATTCTGATGGACGGCTACTAAGGCACAATACTGAAGAGAAAGAGGTAAAAAGTACGTAGTTCCATATTGCTTCAACCAGTATACTACTTTCAATTGACTTTTCTTCTTCGGAATTAAACAACTTCTAACCTTACAGCAATATGTTTTCTAAGCTAAGACATTATTTTTATGTACTTCGCCAATGATTTACTTGTCTTGGAACATTTTACACAGTGCTTTGTCGTATTATTATTAGAAATATGTTTTTTAATTCATTCCCATTATTAAGTACCTCTTCCTTTAGGTAGATTAGGCTAGGTTATGTTAAATTGTGAATCGTAGCAACGATCTAACTTGAAGAGTTTATAATGCCGGTCCGTTGTGTTACGTAAAATTTTATAAAATACGCATAAAGACACTCAAAAATTTGAGTCTACAAGTAACACAAATTTGTTGAGCCGGAAATTTCTCAGTTTCGACTATGTATCCTGGTTCGCTGTAGATATGACTATCGAGATCCTTCAAGACGAAAGTGCTTAGATGTTTCCACCTTACCTTTTTCGATACAATTTTGGCAGCAAGCGTCCGATAAGAACATATTCTTACCGCATGACAATGTTGAGAGAAAACTCCTACGTTTGTGGCAAGATAAACTCTTCAAGTACTTAAGTGGATCTCCTGCCTTCTACACATGTCCAGAGGATTCTCGCAGTCGCACCAGAGCTGGCCGTATGCGAGGTTCAGAGGTCCAGTGTTCTAGATCGTAAGACAACAATGGAGATGCAAAGCGTTATTACTCTAGTGTGAGCGGGGCACGGATGTCACTCCTTGCCAGCTGATCAGCTTTGTAGTTTCAGAGATTCCAGACACACCTAAATTTTATAATGAAATAGATTGCTGCTTAAACTTAGGTAAATTGAACTAATTACTGACACAGGTATTATCTTCTTATCCCATATAAAAATGGTATATTAATTTATTAATTTCAGATATCAGTGAGCAAATCAGTTAAAAATCGAACTATTTTTCGCTAAAAATGTTTTAAACTTACTAATTTTTTCGATTTGTCAAGTGTCTCTCATAATACTGGTTTATTTGGGGTTTATAGGTTAAGAATTTTACGAAGCCAATTAGAAGTATATCAAGACATAAATTGGGAATGAAGTGGTCGGCATTTTCCGGCTCAAATTCGCAAAACTGGCAGTTTGCGCAAGAGCATATACCACACATATACCCTCTGTAAAATGCCACAAGTAGCCGGAATTTTTTTTTTCGGGAGATCAATCATGCTTTTGAATTTTGTGAGGATGTGCAAAACTAGTGTCCAATGAATACGACTTGTATACTCTTTGTGTAACTTTGTCCTTAATACTATAACAGGTTAAATGATTACTTAACGATATACCACATATTTGCCTCTAACCACATCTTTGCACGCCCCACTCATCTAACATCCTTCTCCCTATGGTCCGACCTCGTGAAAACAACACGTTTCCTGAGTTTACCGTTAGGTGACTTCGTTAACCACCAACCTGAATCTTACTTCTAGCGTTGATTAGACAACCGTTATAACAACAACCACACTTGTACGTACATATACCGTTTTTATGTTGAATTTTGGCTTGCTAGATACAACAAATCGGCGGGCGCCGCTGGATTGTCGGCCGACCTATTCGAACACGGCGACGAAGAACTGATAAGGAGCATGCATTAGCTCTTTTGTAGAATATGATCGGTCGAAAGCATGCCTGGCGATTGGAATTTAGCACGTTCTGTCTAATCTACAAAAAGGGAGACCCTACAATCTGCGCCATCTACCGTGTGATAAGCCTCATCAACATCGCATATAAGGCTCTGTCAAGCGTATTGTGAAAGATTTCAGAGAAATTTTTGTAGAACGTTCAATTTCCTACAAAAATAATTCGGTGCCGCAGCAATATATCAATTGGTTTCGCAAAGAAAAAACTAAATGGGAAATAAATCGTTGTTGCGGGTTATTATCAATATTAAGAGCTCTAATGGGTTTCATAAATTTTTTAGGGCATTTACTAAACATTTTGAGGGCGCTGCCAACTCAAAATAAATTTGGGAAATAACGGACACCCTACTGTGCAAGCTGACGTTGATCAATACCAAAAGCTCCGTCAAGATCGGGAAAGATCTCTTCGAACCATACGATCCAAACGAGGTTTCACTTACCATAGTACTGTATATATTTCTAATACCATTAGAAAGAAGAAATTTTAGCATGAGATTTTCTGATTAAAAAATAATTTTTTTTCCGATAGTAGGTCAATAAAAGGAGAAAAAACTATTTTTCCCATTTGTTTTTTTATCTTTCGATCCCGATTGATTTCAACCTACTATGAATGCTAAAGCTTTTAGCATTTTCGGCGTTTCAGAACTGACTGACTTAGCATAGTCGGTTTTCTAGATTGCCACTGTTAGTATAATTTCAACAACGTGGTAACACTACTATTTTCTTCTGAGATATTGTGGACAGTATGCTGCATACACTAAAAATCTTGACAAATATTTCTTCAATACATTGACTTCTTAGTATTACATATGTATATTTTAATATATATAAACAGGGTTCGGCACTCGAAGTGTAACAGACCATTCGTGCAGCTGTCGCACTGGAATCAGCTGTTTATAAATTTGCTGAATGACAGTTCGGAGTATTGTTCACAAGTGTACAAAAGCGTTTTGCCAAAAGTGAACGCAAAAAAAGTGATCAGCGATGGAATTCAAGCGTAATAGTGTGATTGCTTTATATTTAGCTGGAAAATCACAGGCAGCAATTGTTCGTGAGCTCAAAACCCCTTAATGTGAATAAAGTTTTGTTTATCGCATCATCACTCGTTATAATGATACTGGTAGCATCGCAAAATGCCATGGAGGTGGTCATCAAAAGACTGCAAAGTCACGTGAGATGGTTCGGAAAGTGAAGAAGCGACTTGAGCGAAATCCATGACGAAGTGCCAATCAAAAGGCTAAAGAACTGAAAATATCCGACCGCAGTATCCGACGCATATTGAAAAATGAGCTCAAGGTCAAGCCTTACAAGTTCCAAAAGGCTAATGATCTCACACCGAAGCAGCAACAAGTAAGACTTGAGAGAGCGAAGCAGGCGCTTCGCTTGGCCGAAAGCGGTCAAATTCCGAACATTGTGTTTTCTGACGAAAAAATTTTTCCAATTGAGCAATACGTAAACTCTCAAAACGATAGGGTTTACTTGACCGACCGTTCTTACGAGAATCTAAGTCATCGGTTGGCCACCCCCCACAAACAATGGTTTGGGCCGCTGTCACCGCAGATGGGCGCTCTCCAATTGTTTTCGTCGAGCCTGGCGTCAAAGTAAATGTGACATATTATCGGAAAAGTGTTCTGGAGGCTGTTTCGAAGCCGTGGGCAAACAAACATTTTGGTCGCAAACCATGGACGTTTCTCACCCAGACTCAGCACCGTCTCACAAAGCGTGAGTGAACCAAGAATGGCTGAAAAACAACGTTCCGAACTTCATTACGACTACACAATGGCTTGGCTCTCGAATTCACCAGATGCGAAACCAATAGATTATTCTCTCTGAGCCATTTTGGAGAGCAAGGTCCGAAGTAAATAATACACTAGTCTCGAGTGGGCCAAAATACCGGCAAGTCACATTCGGGCAGCTTGCGATTTGTTTTTTGAGCGTCTCAAGGCCATAGTTAAGGCAAAATGTGATTATATCGAGCAAAAATGAATTGGTGCTGAATTTGTGATTACTTGCACACATTTTGTACTTTAAAATAAATAAAAATAATTTTCCAAACCGAATTTATGGCTTTTTCAATTGGTTACACTTCGGACCCTGTACAATCCACTTCTACTTGTACCTTAGTCTGGCTGCGTTTAACCATTCATGCTAAGAAATGCATGTATTTAACACTGTTTTTTTTCAATGCAACAACACTATCAGCAAGTACAAGCTTAAACAATTTTGAACTGCTAGTAAGGTAGGAAGCAAATAGCTAGTAAAGCAATGGCAAGCGTTATAAAGGCAGTAAAGGCATAAAAATCATAACTTTTGACCTTAGCATGCTTTTTATATGCATACAAGTGGCAAGTAACTGTATATGTGTGTGTAGATATGTATGTTTGAGAAACGCTAACAAAGTGCCTTGATACGCGCTCGCATATATGCAATTGTGCATGTTGTTGTTTCTGGCCAAGAATTTTCTGCATTTGTTATTGTTGTTGTTGCTGGCTAGTACATGCTACATTTGTTGTTGTTGTTGTTTCTGGCAAAGAATTTTCTACAGTTGTTTTTGTTTCTCGCTACTTTTCCCACATTTGTTGCTGCTGTTGCCGGCCAAGTATTTTCTACATTGTTGCTGTTGTTGTTGCCGGCCAAGTATAGTCTACATATGCTATTGTTGTTGTTAGGCAAGTATTTTCTGCATTTGTTGCTTAACGCTTTGACCTCTCAACAGCAGTGAAGCCTTCACTTTCCACCATTAGCCAGCAACAGCAGCCAATACCGAGACGGCCACTGCGTATGTGGAACATTTTGTGAGGGTTGCTACATTTCGCCTGCATATGCATGCGTGTACATATATATTTATGCTTATAAGTATGTATGCATATACTTTTTCGTGTTCGTAATTCATTTTCGCAGTTGAACATTTTCATTTGAAAATTCATTTTTCTGCTTTCACATCTGTTTGTTGGCGTTTTCTGTAGCGCATAACGTTCTTGTTGTTGTTGTTGATTTTTTATGCGCAACTTTTCCCATCTAGAATTACACTTAGCTAGTAAAATGTATTTGTCGGTATAAGCGCCTTTACATATGCAATGTAAAATGGTCGAGGCAATTTTGGCTGTTAAGTGCATATGCAGCGTGGAGCAAAGTCCGTTTACAAGCCAAAAGGATTTGCAGCAACATCAAACAATGCCATTTAACGTGTTGCTGCTGTGTGTTCTTTCATTGCCTTGAGAGCTGTAACAACCAATGAAAAGAGAGAAATTCTTACAACTGCACTTCCGGCAACTTGCCAAGCATAAAACATTTAAATATTTCCAAAAAAGAGAGAGGAAATAAAATAAATTGTTTAAAAGCTTCAAACTTTTGGCTAAAATCTTGCCAAAGTAATGCCGAAATAATATTTTAGTATATTAAAGTTGTGTAATCATACGCTCATATAACTGACCTTAGCAGCACACGCACTCACCCACATTTGAATGACGTCTATCGCTCTACTTGTACTGTTATATGAAAAGTTCAAAATAGTATTTGCCTGCAAGACTGTCAGTGGAGCGTCTACACTTGACCATGTGTCTGTTGCATGAGTGCTACACTCTAAGAAAATGCTTATAAAAATGTTTATATATATGTATGTGTATGGGCGCACTTGGAGCTGACGCTATTTTTTACTGCAGTTCACCTATTTCTTGAGGCGCTTTTTAAATTTGTCACAGCTGAAACCGTTACTTAATATTTTTTGTACTTAGTTATACGAGCTCATGTACAACATGTTGTTTTTAAATGCCTGGGACTCGCTATTGCTTTAACTAAAAGTAATTACTGAAGGTGTACTAATCCAAAATTAAGCGAGCTAAGGGTGAAGTTAAGTTAATCTTAAACTTTTTTAGACTTCTCGTATTTAAATTCTGCAATTTTTGGAGTCACCATTACGAGTTTTCGAGAGAAAGAATAAAGAAAAAGAATTTTTGTTGAAAATAAGATTTTTCTTAGTCTGCTCTCTCTGTTAGCGTAAAGAGATCTACAATACAGTATATGTCAAAATTTGAGCTAATCTTAATCTTTACTTTTTCGCGAGACATAATGCTAGTTACATTATTCCTTAAACTATCGTCTTAGCAGCAAACCAGATAGACCTCAGAAATCATGTTTAGGTTAAACTGGGTCCTAAGAAAGACCTCAAGGATATGCTTCACACCTTGGGTGCCAAAAATAGTCCTTTATGAAGCCAGAAAACCGCTTCACGGAAACTTACGTAGAGGCAAAGAACACATCCGTCCCCTTAGGACTAACTCAGGTCAGGAGAAGCTTTTGACTACGCAAATTAAGTAGTTGGCCAGCGTTCGCGCTTCACTTCAAACCTAGCCGGACAGTGTGGCTGAGGTTTATCCAGACGTAACTTTATGTCATCAATCAATGTTTGTTCTGAGGCAACTATTTTCAGCTAATTAATTCGAGTTACATAGTATTTTAAGAAAATGCAATATGACTAAGAGCTTAAACTTGGGAGGAAGTTACAAAGATCAATGAGAAGCAAAATATGGATAAGTCATAAAATTGAATCACATATCTCAGTGGTCCAGAGTTTCCTGAAGTTGAATTTATTTTAGCTAATGAGTAGCTCTACAAAATTTTTGTATGGAATCACATCAGAACAGCCTCAGATGTAAATTCAGGGAATACCAAATGAGCCATTTGGTTTGGTCGGCTTACGCCACTGGCTACTCTTGCAAAGGTAACATACATGTTTTTGTTAGAGTAAAACAAGAAAAAACGTTAACTTCGGCTGCACCGAAGCTAATATACGCTTCACGGGTGCATTTCTTTTAGTAACTATGTGTTCAGTTTGTATGGCAGCTATGTGCTATAGTAATCCGATCTGAACAATTTTTTCGTAGATTACATTGTTGCCTTAGAAAATAATCTGTGCCAACTTTTGTGAAGATACATTGTCAAATGCAAAAGTTTTCCATACAAGAACTTTTTTCCGATCGTTCAGCTTGTATGGCAGCTACATATATGTTATAGTTGTCCGATATCGGCAGTTCCGACAATGAGCAGCTACTTTAAGAGAAAATGACGTTTGCAAAATTTCAAAACGATATCTTAAAAACTGAAAGACTAGTTCGTACATATAAAGACGGACGGACGGACAGACGAACAGAATAGACTCAGCTCAACATACTGATCATTTATGTACATATATACCTTATAGGGTCTCCGACAATTCCTTCTGGGTGTTACAAACTTCGTGACAAACTTAATATACCCTGTTTAGGGTATAAAAATCATTCGGTCTGTGTGCGCAGGTTACATGGACCAGCATTGGTAAAAATTGATCATATGGTACATGAGCTATAAATGTCAAATTCAAGCCGTTTTCTGACATTTTGATGGCTAATTTGATATCTAACCCTTTACGAATTGTAATACCCCTAAAAAATTGGCTTACATTTATTAGATTGCCCTTAAACTTGCCTTATGCCCTTATATTTAATAGAACATCAATTTATATGCATTGAGTTCATAAATATCAAGGCATATAAATTACAAAATCTGCTACTTTTGTTTACATCTAAAATATATCAACCGCAAAGTAAATAAAATATACTCAACTTGAGTTTATATAAGTATGTAAGTATGTGTAGCACACGCTTACTTTTTCAAGTGACTTGTATATAAATATATTAAGACATGCTACTTGCTGCCGCCAAATCAACAAAACCATAATTCATGTGCACTATTTTTAAACGCATCGCATGCCGTGCATTGCAGCCACACAAACAGATACAAACACAAGTAAACAAACACACACAAACTAATGGATGTGTGTTAACCGCTCACTGACTGCTTAATGTCTGCTGGGTTTTTTGCGCGCTCGCAAACAGCTTACTTTCCTTTCCTTTTCGATTTGGCAAAAAAATCAAAAAAAAAAGTTTGGAAAAAATTTAATCCTTGAACTTGACAAAAGCACAAACAGGATATGCGCTTGCCAATTTTTTTCTGTTTGGCTTTAGCTAGCTTTGAAATCATACTTTTTTCGTTGCTATTCCACTGCCTTTGGTGCTTGATGGTCAATGTTGCAATAAGCTTATGATTTTTCAACAATTTCTTGTTCGATATTTCACTTGCGTAGCTTTTTCTATATGGCTGTATATATGGCTCGCTACGAAACGATAAAGTGAATCTGCAACAACTTGCCGCCAAGTAATAGTTTGCGAGAGCATGGGAGAAAGTGCCATTAAATAGCGGCGAGGCAAAATAAATGATCACAAAGGCATACTTAAGTACATATAAATAAATAAATACATGTATATATATATTATATATATATATGTATGTGCGTCATCCTTATATGTACTTGCATACCGCTAGAGAGCTACTGTCTGCCTCGAAGAAGTCGCATTTTTGGATGCGCTCCAAATGCTGCTTTTTATGTCGCTAAGTATTTATATGCGCATAGCTGGCTTGTTTGGTGCTTTGTAAAGGATTAAGCTGGAGTTTGTTGTGTCGGAAAAAATTTGTACAAAAATACTTTATTGCTACTTGCTACATACATACATATGTATACACTCGTTTTCTACAATGACAATGTTTAAATAGCAAACAGCGAATGCAACGGGAAATAATACTTATTAAGTCGTTGTTGGGGTTTGGGTTGAAATTGGCATTTAGTAGCAAGAAAAAATGGCTTTTGCGGTTGACTTAGCAATTTTTGCTGAAATTTTTCCGAGAAAACGTTGCTTGTGGTATAGCCGTTTTATAAAAACATTTAATGTCACATTTTATGTGTAAAGTATTTGGCAACATGCGGCTTGATGATGAGTATTCAGTTGAAATCTTCATTTGGTTACATAACCCCACTCACTCCCCATATAACAAAATATTAAATTTCATTTAATTCTTTCACCTTCCAGTATATAAATCAAGAAAAAATTGGTATAACGAGAGAATACTGCGCACGAACACCGCTTTTAAAGTACATCACCTTATGACCAAAAAAACTAACAAAATCTTTTCAAGTTCCTCGATGCCGAATATGTGGACCGTAGTGCCTATAGTTGACTTTTCACGGAAAATATTTTTCTTTGTGGGAGATGTGCAATTAAATTTTGTGGATCAGTTTTTCCTAATATGATAGTATGTCAAAAATTGGTTGCATGGGCTCAATACTTCCCTGAGCCCCCATATATGTACCTAATAAAAAGATTTTCGCACTTTCTGGTGACTTTGTACCGTACCTACTCTGCCCAAAAAATAAAACATTTGAGTTTAAACTTCGCGCGTCGAAGGATTAGGAGAATTATTATTTTTTTGTTGGTAGTACTGTCAGTCACATTTACTATGTCAAATTTCATGTCAAAATATTGATTAGTATTTGAGATACATCCATGTCGTTTTGTGAGCTGCTAAAAGTGAGTTTTTCGTTTTTTGCGATGTCGAAATTTGTTGAGCAAAGAATTTGCATTAAATTTTGTTTATGGAATCAATTTTCTGCTGCGGATACGTTGAGGATGGTGCAGAAAGCCTTTGGTGATGAGGCTATGTCTAAACAAAATGTTTACATGTGGTATAGTGAGTTCTAAGCCGGCCGTGTCGAAGACGAAGAGCGTCCAGGGCGACAATCAACCTAAACCGACGAAGCTCACGTTCAACAAATCAAAGATTTGGTGTTGAAAAACCGTCGATTAACAATTAGAGATCTTGCTGATGCAGTTGGCATATCGAAAGACTAAGCCAATACCATTTTGAAGGATGTTTTGGGCCTCAAGCGCGTGAAATCTCGACTGGTAACGAAAACATTGAATTTTTTGGAAAAAAGGCGTCGCGTTGAAGTGTGTGAAAGGAGGCTTTTCGACTACTAGGGTTTCATGAAACGCATTATAACAGGCGATGAGACTTGGATCTATGCTTACGATCCCGAAACAACCGATCAATCGAGCGAATATCGTGCCAAAAGAGAGCTGAGACCAAAAAAATCGCGCCAAAGTCGCTCAAAAATCAAGGTCATGTTGATTCTTTTCTTCGATTATCGTGGTGTTGTGCATTATGAATTCCTTCCAACCGGTTGAACAGTCAACAAGGAATATTTTTGAACGTTATGCGTCGTTTGCGTAACGCTTTCCGCCTAAAAAGGCCGGAATTGTGGAAAGACAATGCTTGGTTTTTAACCCACGATAATGCACCATCCCATACTGCCCTCGTAATTCGTGATCATTTCGCCAAAAACTCAACCCATATCGTTCCGCAACCACCGTATTCACCTGATCTGGCGCCGTGCGACTTTTGGCTGTTCACCAAGCTCAAAAGACCGCTCCGGGGACACCGTTTTTATATGATAGAGGAGATTCAAGCCGCAGCGAAGACGGAACTGAAGGCCATCCCGGAAAGTGACTACAACCAGTGTTTCGAAGATTGGAAAATCCGTTGGCATAAGTGCATTGCATCGGGAGGGGATTACTTTGAAGGGGATGAAATTGATTTGGAAGAATAAATAAAGAATTTTCAAAATAAATACAATGTCACCTTATTTTTTGGGCACAGTTAGACAATATGTAAATTATCTTCAGAAATTTGAGAGAGCTGGTTTCTTGGTGCATATTTGTGCTTGGAATGTAAAAAATCAGGAAAAAACTGGCTCTAGACTCAATATAACTAACAATCCTTATGTACCTGATGTTATTACCCCGGCTTTGATCCTTAAAAGTTGCAAGAGTTTCAAATGTTCGGTTATAGCCGAATTTAACCCTTCCCTTACTTGTTATAATTATAATTATTGATATTTTGCCACTCTCACTAATGAAACTTTTCAGTACTCAGTTGGGTATTGGACCAAACCAATATTTTACATGACAGATTGAAAGTAATTTTTCCATTTTTACCAGTTAGCTACCAAAATCAAAATAATTGCCTTCGAATTTCGAAATTGAGGCTAAAGAAATACCGTATTTGAAAATCGAAGTCGTATCTTAAAAAAAAGAAACGAAATTTATATTTCAAAAATGCTGACCCGACTTTGAATTTTCATAACATCTGTTCAATAAGCTTGTCCGATAAATCTCATACACCATTCCAAAGAGAAGAAGAGTGGATTGTGCTCATAGTCGAAGGAAAATATTTCGAACTTGGAGAGTAGCCTCGAAAATTGGAAAAACTTCTTATTTAATTGGGACTCAAGTTGATTTTACTGTATTGTGTACTGAATACAGTGGCCTGATCCTGGAAAAGAAAAAATACATAATTTAGAAATGACTCGGAGAGAATCCATACCTCATTTCCACACCAATTTTGGCTGCATATTTACAATTCTCCTTAGCTGTCATTTCGGTATAAGAATATACATATATAGTTTAATAAAAGGAAATTTCTTATCTTTCCTCTACTAGTTAGGAATATAAGATCTTGTACTAAAAACCTGCCAGATACTAATCTTGTGATTTCCTGAAAAAAAACAAGTTGAAGTTCGATTGGAAATCGAGTCAGACTGTTTCGATTCCATGTACCATCAAGTGGAGCGAGTTATCTCTGTTTAATCTACCTTTCCGAAGCGGATGAAACATATTATCATTCATGGCCAGAATTTGCTATGTATTTGGTGGAATTGGCAAGTAAGCATTTATAATGAGATGCTGCATTACGGTCCAAACCTTTAGTTCAGACCTGCACTGTTAACTGACTTAATTGATTTGTCTAAAGAAAACAGAGTTTTGGGAGACTATTAATTTTCTCTAAATAATTTTTTAAGAGAGGATGGAGTCATGTGATTGGTCTTTGACCGGTAGCCTAAAAATATCCATTTGGAGGCGAGCTAAAGTGAGAAGGCGAAACATTCATATGCGTGTGCGCTGGGTTTGAGACCCGCCACGTAAAAAAATGCCCTAAATGAAAAAGTGTAAACAGCCTCGGATGAGGGACCATGGCAAATGAATTAAGGATTACGATTTGAGGGCATGCATCTGGAATGTAAAGTCCCTTAATTAGGAAGGTGTCGCTGTCCAGCTTGTTGATGTCCTCGGGAAAATTAAGGCTGATTTCACTGCCGTCCAAGAAGTGCGATGAACGGGACAAGGACTGAGGCGGTTAGGTCCTTGGGGTATTTCTCTACAGTGGCCATATAAAGGAGCGCAAGTTTGGTGTGGGATTCGTGGTGGGAGAGAGACTCCGCCGCTGAGTACTGCCATTCACTCCGGTGGGTGAACGTCTAGCCACAATTCGCATCAAAGCGAAGTTCTTCAACATATCGCTGACTTAAGCCCACGACCCGACGGAAGAGAAGGACGATGTGACTAAAAATGCCTTCTATAGCGCTTGGAGCGGATCTCCGCCACGAATGCCAAAATCGAGCTTGGCGATTTTAACGCCGAGGTGGTCAAAGAAGGTATCTTTGGCACAACGGTTGGTAAATTCAGCTTTTCGGGGAAACATCCTCAACTGGGTTGAGACTGATCGACTTCGCCGGGGTCCGAAATAGGGTTATCTGTAGTACTAGATTCCAGCACAGAAGAATTTCCCAAGCTACCTGGCTGTCTCCGAATGGAAAAGTCACTAACTAGGTCGATTATGTTGGGATAGACGTAAGACACATCTTCAGTATTTTAGACATGCGTACGCACCGAGGTCCTAACATCGACTCGGACCACTATCTTGTTGCAGCCAAGATATGCACCCGCCTCTGTGCAGCATAAAACGCACGTCAACAAACACAAGGAAGGTTCGACGTCGAGAAGCTGCAATCACAACAGGCAGCCGAACGATTTTCGACTCGACTTGCACTCCACCTGGTCTCTCAAATTAAGTGGAGGTTTTTCTCTTCATCTACTTCTCGCAGCGGGTGCTGCGTCGAATACCCTCCGCGCTGGACTGTTTTCAGACCCGACCTAGCCAGTGTAGCCGCTGTCTCTTAATTCGCTGAACTATGTCAATGGCTTCGTTTGTCTCGTACAGCTCATCGATCCATATACTGCGATATTCACTATCAAACCCATTTGCTTCGCTTCATTGTCCGGTCTGAAGAAAGCTGAATTAACGACGTGGTTGCTGAGGCCATTGTATCGATATCATCGGCGAACGCCAGCAGTTATACACTCTTGTAGAAGATTGTACCTTCTCTATTCAGCTCGAATTATTTTCTCCAACAGTAGACTGAAGAAGTTGCACGATAGAGAGTCATCTTGTCTGAAACCTCGTTTGGTATCGAACGGCTTAGAGGAAGCGTACGTATACAAGCATTTGGGAATGTGATATGAAAGAAAATGCAAACAATTGTGCGACCCGAATTGTCAAAGTCTTTGTCTTGTCGTGTGAATACAATGCGCTATATCAAAGAAGATAAAATGAATTCTCGTCTGAACGTAGCTTCAGTCAGAAGGAACTATGCTCTGCAATGAAATTCTTAGGAAAGGGTTCGTTTTAGTGCTATTTTGTAGTGACGTCACCACGTCATAGAAATTTTCTTGAACAAAATTTCTTTGTGACAAATGTAATTATACCAAAATTGCTTGTAAATAACACCTTCCTTGTTGCAAACAGCAAAAGGAACCAATACCAATACTTTCTGTATTATAGTCTTATTCGAGGTTGTCAGTCGAAACCACAAGTGGCTGTAAATGTTATAAAACATCTTCGAAAACCATATCAGGAAATTCAACCCCAAAGCTGATCCACTTTAGCGCTTTTTGAACTACCATTTCAAACGGTTTTTTAAGCTCGCATGCAGCTTAAATGTATTTTTACGCGTAAAATCCAACGCATGCTAAGTACTTTACTTCTTCGATAACAATTTGTATTTTTTTAATTTGCGCAACGAACCCCAACGCCACTCAACTCAATTTAAATGGTTGAGCGCGCGACTTTTCAAAGTTTTAAAACCCGCAATATTTTAAAATTTTATCAGATCTGCCAGCAAATATTTACTATTATTTGATAGCAACTTATGTAGAACATGTTTTTTATAATTTTTTTTTGCAAATTTGCAGAAAATTTTGCATATTTTTATATTTTTTATATAAATTTTTTTTTTTAACAATTTTTTTTGTGCAAAATTTTAAAGAACTGCAATTGCAATTGAGCGCATTTGAAAAAGTAAAATGCTGAAAACCAAAAAAAAAGTTTGGCGAAAAAACTGCTGGCGCTGCATTGGCATATGTTGCGTGCCATCTGAGCCACAGCGCGAAGTGGATTTTTCGTGCGCTTGAATTGGAGTGGAAAAAAGTGCGCAAGTCAATGCAAATACCAAGCGGAAACATGCTCGCGCACTATCTGCAGCCTGATGTTTGGTGTGTATATATCATTTGTGCCACACCGCCGCCATGGTCGCGGACACAGATGTGAGTGTGAGTGAGCGAAAATTCATTATACACCCAAGCCTACATATATGCACGTGCGCGGGTTCTTATATTTGTGTCTGTGTATGTGTGTGTAGTCCAAACAGCGGTTGGCCGAAATTAATATTCAGATAAAAATGTGAATATTTTGCGCGAATGCACGCTGCCGACATTGTATATTTATGTACACATGCGCCTATGCCTACACACACACACATACATCATGTGCTTACATTTATAAGTGCTCAAGCATTCACATATATGTATGTAAATAAAAATTCATATCAACTCGCGTGTGGCCTGCATACACACATACACGTATGCATGAATATGTGAATGTGTGTCTGTGTGTGTGTGTGGATTTTTCGGCCACTGCACAACGCTTCGCATAATTCGCTGAAACCCGAAAAAATCGGAATTTATGCATTTTTTATTTCAAATTTATTAAATGTAAATTGTCCAGCTGAAATATAAAATAACATACATATGTGCATTTGTATGTATGTATGTGCATTGCAAATGCATTTATATCGCTAGTCATGCAGACACGCGCATTTATTTCTTCTTTTCTTTTCTTCGCTTCGGTTTTTTTTTTTCAAGCAGAAAACATTTTAACACAATTGGTCCTGTTGCCATAGCGCATTTCACAGTTTGCATGTGGGCGTATGTGTGAGTGTGTATGTTACATATAAATATGCCACGTAACCGCTTTCTGTTAATTCCAATTAAATTCTTATGTGTTTAATTACAAACCAGTGCAAGTATTTATGCATTTACGCCGCGTATATTGGTCTAGTAAAATTAAACCCATTAGTTTTGCATTAAATTGAAAATATAACTTGTTGAGCATTTCGAAAGTAATTTCATAACACCACTTACATAGAACCTACTTCGCTATTGGAAAATAATTTGGATGTCGATTTTCACAAGCTTAAATTGGACCAGCAAAATCATTTGCCGTAGACAGAAAACAGGGGTGATCATTAGGTGGTTGGTCTGCAGTATATTTAAGAAAGGTACAACATAGCCCACCAACCAAGCTTCCGGGGCTTCTGGCGAACGTTGTGTGTGAACTGACGTTGTCTTGATGAAACATAATTCTTCCTTAAAACGGCCCAATTCTTGACGGAATAGATCACAACCGTTGGTCGTACTTTCGATTGACGTTGCCGTAAGTGCCGTAGTTAAGCGTACTGTGTGAAAAAATAAAACTGCAGAACTAATAGGGCTGTATAAACTGACGTTGGGTAATACCAAAAGTTCCGTCAGGATAGGGAAAGATATTTCCGAGCCGTTGGATACGAAACGAAGTTTTAGACAAGTCGACTCTGTATAGTGCGACGTCTGCAATGGGTTATATCCACTTGTAATTTTGAAAGAAGCTAGATTTTGCATGTTTATGTATATACATATATTTGAGAATATTGTCTGTAAATTTCAAAGTAATTCGGTAAATGGCTTCGGAGTAATGAGCGTATTTGTAAAGACGTCTCCTAGCGTTTGAAAGTAGGCAGTACCGCAACCCGGAGTACAGGGCACTCGAAGTGTAACCAATTAAAAAGCCATAAATACGGTTTGGAAAATTATTTTTATTTATTTTGAAGTAAAGAATGTGTGAAAATAGTCATAAATTCAGGACCAATTCACCTTTGCTCGATATGATCACCTTTTGCCTTAACTATGGCCTTGACACGGTCAAAAAACGAACCGCAAGCTGCCCGAATGTGACTCGCCAGAATTTTGGCCCACTCACGGACAATGGCTTTCTTCAGCATCTCGAGACTGGTGTATTTTTTACTTCGGACCTTGCTCTCCAAAATGGCTCAGAGAGAATAAACCATTGGATTCGCATCTGGTTCGAGAGCCATTATGTGGTCATAATGAAGTTCGGAACGTTGTTTTTCAGCCATTCTTGGTTCACTTGCGCTTTCTGAGACGGTACTGAGTCTTGTTGAAACGTCCATGGTTTGCGACCGAAATGTTTGTTTGCCCACGGCTTCAAAGCAGCCTAAAGAACATTTTCCCGAAAATATGTCACATTTACTTTGACGCCAGGCTCGAGAAAAACAATTGGAGAGCGCCCATCTGCGGTGACAGCGGCCCAAACCATTATTTGTGGCGGGTGCTGCCTCCTGGTGTCCAACCGATGACTTAGACTCTCGTATGAACGGTCGGTCAAGTAAACCCTATCGTTTTGAGAGTTTACGTATTGCTCAATTGGAAAAATTTTTTCGTCAGAAAACACAATGTTCGGATTTTGATCGCTTTCGGCCAAGCGAAGCAACCGCTTCGGTCTCTTAAGTCTTACTTGTTGCTGCGTCGGTGTGAGATCATGAGCCTTTTAGAACTTGTAAGGCTTGACCTTGAGCTCATTTTTCAATATGCGTAGGATGCTGCGGTCGATATTTCAGTTCTTTAGCCATTTGATTGGCACTTCGTCGTTAATTTCGCTCAAGTCGCTTCTTCACTTTTCGAACCATCTCACGTGATGTTGTTTTTTGATGATCACCTCCATGGCGTTTTGCGATGCTACGAGTACCGGTATCATTGTAACGAGTGATGGTGCAATAAACAAAAACTTTATTCACATTAAGGTGTTTGAGCTCACGAACAATTGCTGACTGTGATTTTCCAGCTAAATATAGAGTAATCACACTATTACGTTTGAATTCCTTCGCTGATCACTTAGGGCAAAACGCTTTTGTACACTTGTGAACAATACTCCGAACTGTCATACAGCAAATTTATAAACAGCTGACTCCAGTGCGACAGCTGCGCGAACGGTCTGAAGTTGGTTTGACCTCGAGACCCTGTAGCAGCTGCGCTTTAAATGCGTTCTTCTCGAAACGATGACTTGAAATTTTCACAGGATCTTCTTAGATACTTTTGTCAGGTAATGATTGAAGGAATAAAGTTTCTGATAAAAACTTCGATTTTTAAGTCACTGTAAAGTGTAAATTTTCGTGGAAAAAACATTATTTTTGTTCGGAAGCCGACATTTTGAACAAAATAAAAATTTTGACTATTTCTTTGATCATTACCTATACTTCTTAAAGTAATCCATTTGGTTTTTTTATTTCAGATAACTTGGATCAGATATATCTTCCTCATCGCCAAACACCTTTTTGTGGAGGACTTTCATTAGATCTTCTACGGGAACGACGGAACCCAATACTTTTATTAATAAAATGTGAATTCTCAAAACACGTTAAATTCACTAAATGTTCATATATATTTTATATATATTCAATAAAATGCCCTCCAGAAAAAATTAACAAAAAAACACATTTTGTCGAACTTACAAGTGCATATAACCTCTCAATCAACTACTGGAGAAAGTAATTCGAGGTGCAGAACTAAATAGAGAAGGTACCATCTTCTATAAGAGTAAACAGCTGCTGGCGTTCGCCAATAATATTGATATAATTAGCCTTAACAACCGCCTCGTTAGTTCTGCTTTCTCCAGGTTGGACAAATGTGCCACTTCGGGCTAAGTAGGTAATTCAAATTCCACAAGTCATTATCATCCCCGTCCTGCTGTAAGGTGCAAAGGCATGAGCTGTGACAACATCTGCTGAGTCGACGTTACGAGTGAAAGGTTCTGCGAAAGATTTATGTCTCTTGACCAGTTATATGACAACATTAACATAGTTCATCGAATTAACAGACAGGGGCATCGCTGGCTAGGTCATAGCGTCGGAATGGATGAAAACACTGCAGCTCTGAAAGTATTCGATGCAGTCTAAAACGACTAGCGCGCTGTTGTAAACTCGACTATAACCGCGTAAGCAGTGTCTACGTCAATAAAGAAGAAAAAGAAGAAGTTACTTCAAAAATTTCTTGAGGTGATGCACTTATCTCATAGATAAACGAAGCATTTTGTGCTTACCATAAATTCATTTAAGTTTAATATTAATAAAAATATCCCGAGATATAATTTAATCTCAGTCTAACAAAAACCGGGCAATAGAGGACAAAGTGACAAGATGATTGCGTCTCGTTTTCCTTCAAACATCTTTGGCAAAGAGCGTCCGGCAAAATATTTAGTTGCACCGCGTGTGTATCCATTGCATTCTGTCCAGTCAGAACAATAGCGGTGAAATTGGCTTGCTCAGTTCAAGTAGTTCGAAGGACCTCTTATGGCTCACTTTGGGTCAGAAAGATCTCACAGTAGCGCAAGTTCTGGTTGTTGACCAGCGCCTAACAAGTTTGCAGAAAGTCCATAAGGTCTGTAGCTAGATTGCAAAAGGCCATCGGACAACTGACTCGCTTGCAATCAGATGAAATAAGGGTAAGGGTGCCCTCACAACAACCTCATCGGCTTTGCAGTTTTCAGCGATTACGCTTTGACCCGTCACCTAAACAAATCCAATATGGAAAAAGCTTGAAGCTGTTGCTGATGAGGTTATGCACTCCTTGACTGTTTTGAGCGCAGAATCAGCGAGCTCCTCCAGTCAGCTTTGCTTGAAAGACGCTTCTGTGTAGGATAGCCCCTTCAAAAATTAAAAAAAAAAAGAATTTAATTTGTTTGCAATCCCTCAGCTATTTGCATATTAAAACTCATGACGCTTATTTGTGTTGGTGAATACTTTGATTTCTGTAAGAGAAGAGGGAAACGTTTTTAGCACTAAAAGGATTATAAAATGCGGGTCCGTTCAGGTTACGTAGACACAATAGCCTTTGAAAGAGAGTATCTGCAGAGTGGACGCCGAAAGTCGCGCCGAGCCAAGCACAAAACTGATGTATGCAAGAAATAAGTTTCAAAATTGTATGCGTACATGACGTATTGCGCCAAATGATGATCATGGAGTTAAGGGTTTAGCTCAAAGGCGCGTTATTCTGCAAGTCTGGATGGTCGTGGTCCCAAGTAGGTGTTAGGTTCAGAAATTTTAGTTGCATGGTCCATCTGCTGTTTTGATGTAAATGGAAAATAAAATTATACTAAACAATAGCCTAAAAAATAACTAGTTCCTTCTAACCTCTATAACATATTATAATTACGCCGAAGGCTAATATATTGAGTTCATTATTTTTGTAGTCGGAGTTTCTAAGTTATTCAATATTAGTTTGAACAACATGGAATGTGCATACATTTGTTCCGCCGGCCAGAGTAAATTATGCGTGCTATATACAATCTAAAAGCTGAATCTAATTGCATATTATTTCAAGCCAAAATAACAAAGAATTTACTTTTTTTATAAAAGAAAACAACACAAAATTGTAAACTATTTTTACACAATATTCTTATGCTTCAATAATACGCAAACACACCCTCATGACGCCCACAAAAGTTAGGAGGTACTATATGTGTATATGTACCGCCAGGGACACCCAATGTGATCCAATCAAACAGAAATGTACGCAATTTTAATGTTCCCTAAATAGAATACAATATCTTGCTACAATATCTCAATGCTCCAGTTACCAATGCTAATGCAACTAAGTACTTAGTGTTTTTGTTGCTACACACAGATGCATGATAAGAAACGCACTCACACCAACTCACGCACACATAGATGTATTTATGTGGAACGCTAATGGAATTTAATGTTGTAGTCAAATTTCATATTCGCTTGTTGTTCACCGTATAGTGGTCGCTAATGGCGACTCGTATGCAATCAGTTAGACAAAACCGAACAGCTTTACTGCAACCTCAATATCCGTAATGCAGGCGAGCGTAGTGAGACCAATCGTACAACTATAGGAGCCACTGGACTAATAAGTAATACATATAATAAGTAGTATTGTTGCCCGTTGCAAGAATTCAATATATTTCCTCTGTTATTGGATTGGACGAACTTAGCGGCACAGCTACGGTTAGGTGCATTGTAACCCGGTAGTAAAGTGTTCTAATTCGAATTTTTTGTGGAGATAATAACTGAACTGGTTTTGGGTTGCATCGAGGTAGAAAGTTGGACATACTGGACAGACTATCAGCAGTAAGATGTCATTATGGGTCACCATGATAGAAATATGGTAGGAAGGAAAACTTGTTATATAGCTTTTATATTTAAAGAAGAAGTCTATACTGAAATACATATGAGATGATTGACTATGGATTTTTTGGTAATGGCGGTTAGCAAACACGATTTGACTACATGATTTCACTTTTGAATTATGAAAAAAGGTTCAAAGTAAACATAGAAAAAGATGGCTGGCTACGCGCAACACTCCAAAGAGTTATACTGCTTGCTCGAAAATGGACGATGTAGTTGGTGCGGGAATATACTGTATACATAAGGCAGTCTTTTAAGTTGCCGGACCACTGCAGTATATTTCAAGTTCAGGTCTTTGCTAATGCGAAAGCCACGGAGCTGACCACTAATGCACCTGCACGCAATTTCAGAGTCAACATCTACGTAGACAGCTAAGCAGTAATCAAGGTAGTAACCTCGTATCGCATGTCGGCAAGAAGTGTCTTGAGAAGCAATAGAAAGTGTTGCCAGAAGCAAGTAACTTTACTTCTACTAGGTGCCTAGTCACAAAGGGCAATGAAATAGTGGACGAGATTGCCAAGAATGGTGTGCGGCTAACATCCGAAAACGTGATCAAGATTGGCAAGCCCATGCATTGCCTATTTGACGATCTCAATAGAAGCATGGCATAGAAAAAACCCGATGGAATGAGCTACCTGGGTGCAAAACTGCAAAAGTTATGTGCAAAACGGTAGATCGGAAGAGCAAAATTTCTATTGGCACTCCATAGAAAAGACTGTAGGTACAAGATGGGAATACTAACTGGTCTGGTGGCGACACACGCCCGCAGGGTGGGGCTGCAGGAAATGTGTACTGCAAGGCATTAGGGCAACAATGGAGCATCTCTTGTGCACTTATCCAGCATTGGCAATACTACGCTGTAAGCATCTGGAGTCCCACGGTATGATGTACTCGAGGAGCCTGAAGGATGACTACATCTACATACCTTTAGGAGCTAGCAACTGAACTCTATCTGGTATCGAAAACCTAGCAAAAGAAAACCTTTTAATTCCTACGTCTATTCGGGTAGAATTTTAATGTCATGGACCTGTATGGAGATCCCGTAAGCAGTTTCCAATAATCTGTCGGAAAACATTAGACACTTTCTAACTGATTTAATTCCATTTTCACGTTTACTACTACTAAAGCTATTCTAAATGCAACACTAAAATCTTATACATCTCTCGCAACTATCACCACAGAGTGTTTAGTGTCTCACACATACTTACCTACATATACAGATACAAATACCAGTCGTGTTGGAGGATGGTCCAACCACACAACCGTGAATCAATCAATCCGGCATTAACTAATTGCGTAAAGCAACATTTATGAATAATTAATGAGCTCATAATGCCGGCTGCTACCGCTCTGGCCACTCCTAAGCGAACCGCAATGGCGTCGCAGTTGGCTATGTGTATGCGCTGCGCTGTAAGCAACGGGTATAGCGGTTTAGGGACAA
The DNA here is from genome assembly GCF_016617805.1 of Bactrocera tryoni. Lineage (NCBI taxonomy): Eukaryota > Metazoa > Arthropoda > Insecta > Diptera > Tephritidae > Bactrocera > Bactrocera tryoni. The sequence continues at coordinate 65,778,573 of NC_052500.1, read as the reverse complement.
GCTATGTTAAGCGTTTTATGATGTCACCACCTACTACTCGCTCTCATGCCTTCTAGTTTACCAGAAATTTCTTGTTGTTGCGCTTAGCAATATGAAAATGCTAATTTTATTAGTTAAGCAAATATTATAGTATAAAGTGAGTTTTGCGGTAAGCGGATGTGTGCAAGTTTTAGAGGAAGCAAAAGAAAATTAAGCTCATGTGTCGATTGTCCGCACACACTTTTGTTTGCTGTGCACATAAGCTATCAGCCGAAGGTTTTACATGTCATGCCATCATTTTGTAATAAAACCCACACTGTTACAATACTCAGCACCTACCCACACACACACACTAATTAATAGTGAGTGCGTGTATGAAATACCTGTCAGACAGCGCGTGGTGTGGGCAAATCATTGCGGCAAATTATGCTAAACTTTATTTGACTTGACAGCTTAAAGTGTTGAGATGGGTAGCAAATTGGTTTTGAATCGCTTCATACCTTCGCAAACTAATATAATACATATTTGAATATTCACAGATGCTTAATCATGCAGTTATAGTTACATAGGTATGTATGTGTTTGTGTACACATAAATCGTTTGTTTACTTTCAAAGTTAGTAGGGGTCTTTATTAATCCGCTTCTAAATCGTTGAAGATTAGAGGCCTTTACATACATACATATATGAGCTAGGTGTTCATAGTTATATATGGAGAAGTAATTCATAGAAATAAATTAAAGTTCTGGTAAAAAAAGTTTCTTTATCGAAAGAAGTAGTATTGGTTAAGTTAATTAGAACTTAGCTGGCAGATGGCTGCTAACTATTGGACATTGGGAAAATGACCCTTATGAGGTTATATCCACTTGTGTGTTTCAAAGAAAACTATTTTTTATGGCTATTAATTTGCAAGACTTGTTTTTACCTTCGTATAATCGGCTCAAAAATTTTAAAAACACTTTTTCACATTTTCAAAGTTGGTGAGAAAAATTTGCGTGAAACAGCTAAAACGATCCACTTGATATTTTCAAATGACTTTCTAGATATATTTTTCAGATATTGATCGAGAGAAAAAACGTTTGATTATAATTTCGATTTTGTCCGAGCAGTACGTCCTCTGGAAATGGTCGATCAATTTGTTCAAACCTTTTAAGGTCCCGAGGCCAGATGGCATCATACCAACGCAGCTGCAGACTGGACAGTCGAAATTGGTCTCGCCATCAACTCAAGTAAAAGCGAGATGGTTTTTATTAGAAGATATAAGATCATGGTGGCACCGCTGCCGCAAATGGGAGACATCCGTCTGCAACCGGCGGATGCAGTGAAATATCCAGGGCTCATCCTGGATAGGAAGCTTTCATAGAAGTCGAATATCGAATTGAGATCAAAAAAGGCATAAATTGCCTTATACTGCTGTAGAGGAGCTATTGGTCTGTCACCGAAAGTAATCATCTGGCTCTTCGACACCATAGTCATAGTGTTCTATGGAGTCTTTATGTGTTGGAGGATTCTGGATATGGCCATACTTGCAAATATTGCATTCATTAGCATATGTGGTGCACTAAGGTCCATTCCAATCATGGCACTTAACGCTGGCTTATAGTGCACGTAGACATCATCAGAAGGTGTATGGCTGCGACAAAGAGAATCTTGGTTCTTAAAAGAACACTTATCTGAACACTCGGATATTCTCACACGCTATGACTTCATACCGGTTCACTTGGATCATGAAGTCGAAAAATCGAACTCTGGCGGCTGTTTCTCTGCTTATGTACTGACGTGGGAGTTGTGGGTGAGAAGAAACCGTTGGAGGAGAGGGGCAGTGAGCTTCTTTACTGATGGGTCTAACCTTGGGGGAAGACTGGTGGATAGGTTTACTGTCAGGAGCTCTCTACCAACTCCAGCCAAAGACTTTCTGACTATTGCAGTGTCATCCAAGCCGAGGTTGCAGCTTTTAGGGTAGCTAGAGATCTACTGCTCCGGAGTACAGTTTTTTTCAGAGAAATGACCATTCACACAGAAAGCAGAGCGGTGATACTAGCCTTGAACTCATTAACAGCGCTTATCAATTTCATCGTGTATCTTTGTGACAAGACTGGTATGGGTGGCATGCCATAGCGGAATCGCAGGAAATTGTAAAGTTGAAATTAAACGCCTATGCAAATTTGTATTAGCTACTAAGCGTTTTGCCAATTTATAAGTTCGAACACAGGAGTTCTTCTTTTCTATGGCGTCATAAAGAACTATATAAAGCAGTCCAATCTAAGCCACTCTGAATTGTAAGTTAAAAAAATTAATTTCCTTTGGGAAACCGCCATTTTGACAAAAGTCGAAATTTGGAATGTTCCTTCCTAGTCGTCTGCAATAACAAGCAATTTTTTGATTTTCATATAACTTTAAACCTCAAAAAATTACAAAAAGTGCGTGTTTTCAATACTCAAATTATTTGCAAAGAAATAGCCGCTTTAGTGTCTTAACAACTCGACTTTTGGTCTTTAGATTAGAGAACTCTTTTAAGTGTCGTTAGCTTTCATATCACCCTATTTTAGTTGGTCACTTGAAAAATTCTTTCGTTTTTTTAATAAGTTGGATCCTGATAAAAGGTACTGGTATCATTCGCCTTTAGTCTAAGCTGAAAATGTAGTTACCTTAAGCTGTCCTAGACGATTCAGCTCTTTCAAGGGTTGATTAAATCAATATACTCTGGAGGAATCAGTTCTTGGAACACCAGCACAACTGGGTAGACTACAAATGTACTTTTTGTAGTGTTGATAGCGAACAAAAATCTGACAGTTTTGCAAATTCATAGGGTTACTGAACAGGCTTGATTGGCTTCAACTTGCGAATAATTTTTTGTTTAGCTTAGCTTTAGGCCGCTATGATTTCATATAATCCAAATAAATGTTCGTATCCTCAGCTAGGTAAACTAAGTCTGCCACGATATTTGTAAGCCCCAGAAGGAATTGTTGGAAATCCTATATTATACATATATACATATGTGGCAAGAAAAGGGATCGTGCTATACGGTAGGGTTAGATATCAACCCGTCAAAGCCTTTTTACAAAGCGAAGATCTCTTCCGGGATTGAGGCCCCTAATACTTGGTGGCAGGGAGTTGAAGGTGACTAAACCGTTCAAACTTCTAGGCCTCACATTAGACTCCACCTTACGGTCGAATAGGCACGTGGAATTAACTCTGTCCAGAGCCACCAACGTACTGATTACATGCAGACGCCTAGCCGGCACCGGCATATCCTGCAAGCCAGGTATCATGAGGTGGTGGTGATAAGGTCTATTGTCATTTATGAAGTGGTTGCTTGGACAGCGAAGGCAACGCAGTCTTCAACTATGGAAGTTGCACAGACTCGCCTTCACTTAAGGGAAATACGCACATGACTAACCGCAGAACTTTAAATCATGCCGGAGCTCACAAAATTGCATCTAGTGATCAAATAGGGAGCGAAACATACCATTCTGCTTATGGCTGCCAAGGGTTCTGGCAAAAGGAAGATAAGGTCGTCTCAACAAATGAAAGTCTTAAGGGAAGACACTCCACTGGACCTTCTTTCAAAGGAAAACGTTTCGAAGAGGGTAAACTTTACAATGAAGTTTAGAGGTACTCTCCGCAGTAAGGTGGAGTGGAGTGATTCCTCCCTCGACCTATTACTGAAAGCAGTACAACCAGTGGTACACTGACAGTTCGAAAACACCGAAAGGCATTGGAGCAGGTATTGCTAGACCGCATAAAAAACTATCCATACCTTTTTCTTCTTTACTGGCGTAGACACCGCTTATGCGATTATAGTCGAGTTAACAACAGTGCGCCACTCGTTTGTTTTTTTGCTACGTGGCGCCAATTGGATATTCCAAGCGAAGTCAGGTTCTTCTCCACTTGGTCCTTCCACACGGTGTGGAGGCCTTCCTCTTCCTCTGCTTTTCTCCGGCGGGTATTGCGTCGAATACTTTCAGAGCTGGAGTGTTTTCGTCCATTCGGACAACATGACCTACCCAGTGCAGCCGCTGTCTTTTAATTCGCTGAACTATGTCAATGTCGTCATATAAGTATGTATCTCATAGAGCTCATCGTTCCATCGAATGCGATATTCGCCGTGGCCAACGCGCAAAGGACCATAAATCTTTCGCAAAACCTTACTCTCGAAAACTCGCAACGTCGACTCATCAGTTTTTGTAATTGTTCATACCAATGGGACATTTTCCGAGCATCTTTCAAACAGAAGTCTTTGCTATAAGTCAGAGTGTAGAAATCAATCTCCATCGTAACTATTGCAACCAGCCTGGAATAAAAGGATAGACGGCAATGAGCTGGCCGACGTGCACACACGATAAGGAAGTGCACCCCTGTGGAGAGAACGGCACTAGTAGGCAGCAGGAATACGCCACGCCATTTACTGGAAGGGTATACCCTACAAGGTTTAGAGATATGACAAACTTACTCCGAGAGAAATTCCGTCTTCTTGTCGTGCTCTATACAAAGCACTGCATGCTCTGGAAGCACTTGTTCAACATTAACATTTTGCGCAAACTGTCGGGTTTGCAACATGGAACAGGAAACTCTAGAACACTTGATTTCTGATAAAGGCTTTACGTTTCATCTAAGTGGATAGGGATCACATCCCCTCAGTAGCGCCCAACAAACTCCTGGAATTGTTCTGTTGTGTTGGACTTTTGTAACCATATGTGATATAGGAGAGGGTTCAATAGACCATAGCTCACAGTGCAAACGCATCAATTATTTTCGTTTTGCTATCTCTTATCAGTCCCTCAGTGTTTAAGATGTCACACTAATATTTTACACTCGAGCTTTTCTCTTCGGGAAGCTGGACTGGACTACAATAGCATATAGCTGCCATACAAACTGATCGTTCAAATTAAAGTTCTTGTATGAAAAACTTTTTTAATTGACGAAGTATCTTAGCGAAATTTGGCACGAATTATTATCAAAATCAGCAGTGCAATCTCCGAAGAAATTATTAAGATCAAACTACTATAGCATATATATATATATATATAGGCAAGTTCTTTTAGGGAAGCGTTTGTTCATATTTGTAAAGTGCATTATAGTTTCGGTGCAACCGAATATAGCGTTTTTTTCTTTTCTATTTTGTAAAATATTTCAATTTCCTATTAATAAGACAGAAGAAATTACACCAAAATTATTAAGCAGTATTTGATAGAAATTAATTAGAGGCAATGCAAGCAAGTAGGTGCTTAGCAATGCCAACGATGCAATCGAGCGGGAGTTTTCGGAAATTGTGCATATAGCAGTGAATATTTTGCCAAATGCACGGATGTATTTACATTTCAGGTATTCATTTGAATTGATATGACCAAACTGAAGCTTAGTGTAGCATACATATAGGCGCTGTACGCTACATATCCGTTATATATGCAAATAAGTGGATTCAAATGAGACATCTGCTATGATGTTGCCGTTGCTGTGCGCATATATTTGGGTTAAAAGCATTTAAATACACATTCGTGCATTAATACATGCTTGTATACTATTATCTATGCCTGAGCATGTTGTTGGCAATGCAAGTAGGTTGGTCGCTTTTGCTTAAGCCGCAAGAGAGTAAGAGAGTGGTTGTTGAAAGCTGCTGCCAAGACTTGGCTTGGGTATTAAGATACAAAGATATACATATATTTATTGTTGCACAAAAGCATATTAATACAAGAAATTTTGTTGCAGTATGCTGGGCGCCTAAGTACTTGGCTAATTTAATAATAACTAGTAGCAGCTTTCCTTGCTATTTCCGTGTCGTTCGGTATCTGCCTGTATGGTTTTGTTGTTGCTTGTATTTGGTATTTGTTAATGGAAATTCTATTCAACCGTTATCGGTTATTTAATGTATTTTAATTGGTATGGATAATGCAGCGCCACCTTATACATATTTATATAAGCGTACTAATACATCCATTGCAGTAGTTGTGTACCGGAGCTTAGTAGGGAAAACTTGAAAGCTCTCATTTTCATTTGATATTCAATATTTATTGTACTCTTGTGGTGTGGGCTGTACTTAAGAGCTTAAGCTACACCCATATCTCTGCTGGTTCGTATGCAAAACAGTCTTACATTATAATCTGCGTAATGTGATATTTTAATAACTCAGTGAATAGTGTTTGCAAAATTTCGTAATTATATTTAATTGCAAGGAAAATGCAATTAGTACATAATGCATATTCAATTGACGGAAAAAAATTCTCAATTCGATATTAATTGAATACGCTAGCTTGACGTGTGCATACAAATGTGGTGATTAGGTATGAATTGAAGCATTTATGAATAGTTACAGCTTAGCTTCAGAGCGAGTGAGAGCAAGTGGTATTTTAACATTCAAATGTTGTTGCACTGAAATAGAAGAGTTGCTGATAATGAGATGATTACAATTTTGTGAATAACTAATATAAAATTTGATCCACCATTAAAAAAGCCAAGCGTTTTACTACCGGACCAAAGTAGAAAATCTTGGAACAAAAAAATTAATGTTTGACAAAATCCTATTGGAAAAGAAAGATAAAATAATAAAAGTTGAAAGCAAAATAATTTATTTTTGGCATATGTGAGGTCCGTAAGAGGAAGTGGAGGGATTTTGTTGAATTTTTAAAGGTTCAAAACGATTTATCTTAATTTGCAGCAAAGTTAACAATCCTTTGCAAAAACTTAGTGACAAGAGTGGTAGTTAAAACATTTACAACTTTTGTGTTAACACTTTTTTCACATAACCCCAAATTAATTTACTCCGTCATCGAGAGCCAAAACATTATAACTCGTAAACAAATAAGGAAGTTCGGGTAAAACGGAACATTTCATATTCTTGCAACAAGTAAGGACTAAAGTCAGATACTTAAGACCTGTTAATTATAGGAAGTCTAGAGCGAGTTTTCACCCGATTTTATTAATTTTGAGTTCAATTTTCGGTACTTAAGGTCGGAATCCGAGGAAGGCGACGACATAGGTTTCGGTCTCTTCGACTAAACAACTCAACACTAAACTTGACTCCGACCTTAAGTACCGAAAATATTGGCTACTTCGGACTGAGTAGGCAATTGAGAAGCAAAGTCCTCTCTCGACAAATAAAAACCAAACTCTATAATTCCCGTCCTGCTATACGGTGCAGAGGCTTGGGCGATGACAACAACTGATGAGTCGACGTTTCGAGTTTTCGAGAGAAAAGTTCTGCGAAAGATTTATGGTCCTTTGCGCGTTAGCCACGGCGAATAACGCATTCGATGGAACGATGAGCTGTACGAGATATATGACGAGATTGGCATAGTTCAGCGAATTAAAAGACAGCGGCGGTTCGCGTAGAACGGACGAAAACACTCCAGCTCTGAAAGTATTCGACGCAGTACCCGCCGGGGGAAGCAGAGGAAGAGGAAGACCTCCAATCCGTTGGAAGGACCAAGTGGAAAAGGACCTGGCTTCGCTTGGAATATCCAATTGGCGCCACACAGCGAAAAGAAGAAACGACTGGCGCGCTGTTGTTAACTCGGCTATAATCACGTAAGCGGTGTCTACGCCAAAAAAACAAAAAAAAAAATTTTGGTTGATCATGCGGGTCTCGAGATTTGTGCTTTCAGCGAAAAGTGGGTGTTGCTATGCCCATCGTCCAATTTTGACCCCAGCTCCATTAAAACCTTATCATGCCATCTCAGAGGTAAAATTTAATATCTCTGGCATATTTAGTTATAGATATATAGCGCTTTTAGTAGTTTTTAATAGTACCGTTATATGGACCTTAATGCTCTGGACGGTCTGGGGTTTGAATCAAACCTCCAACAATTAATTTCCACAAGGTGGAGTTCTCTCTCCTCTTCTATGGGTCCTGAACGTTAACGACCTGCTTAAAAAACTTTTGGATCGTCGCTGTCGGGTGATTGCCTATGCAGACAATGTAGCACTTATGGCCAAAGGAAAATTTTTGAGTAGTGTGCATCATCAACACAAGTAAAACCGAGATGGTTTTATTTACCAGAGTATATAAGATCTCGGTGGCATCGCTGCCACAAATGGGAGACATTCTTTTGTAACCGCGAAACATCTAGGGCTCATTCTGGATAGGAAGCTTTCATGGAAACCGAATATCGAAGAGAGAGCAAAAAAGGCATCGATTGCTTTATACTAAAAGTACTGCAGAGGAGCCATTGGCTAAAGGTGAGGCCTTTTACCGAAAGTGGTTCTTTGGCTCTACGCCACCACAGTCAAAGCCATTATATTCTATTGAGTCTTTATGTGGCGTAAACACCAGCGGAAGGTGTTTGGCTGCGAAAGTTGCTATCAGACTCAAAGAATCTGAGTTTTTAAAAGAACACGTCACCGATCACTCGGATATCCTCACACACTTTGATTTCATATCGGATTACTTGAATTATGGAGTCGCCAAATCGAAATCTGGGGGCTCCTTCTTTGCCCATATACCAATGAGGGACTTGAGGATGGGAAGAAGCTGTTGGACGAAAGGGACAGTGAGTTTTTTTACGGATGGACCAAAGCTGGAGAGGAGTTTTCTGTCTGGAGCTCTCTATCAACTACAACTTCAGACTTCCTGACTGTTTTAGTGCCTTGAAAGCCGAGGTTGCAGGCATTAAGGTAGTAGTAGATTTCCTGTTCCGGAGTGAGCTCATAAACAGTATGTTCAGGGTTGGTCAAAGAATACCTAACCTTGCTTTCAGTAGCATCGAGTTCCTTGTTATAAGACTAGTATGGGTGTCAGGCCACAGCGGAATCGCAGGAAATTGTAAGGTTGATGAACCGCTATCATCAGAATGGGAGAGAGTGGGTGCCTCCGTATCCTTTTGTGTTAATCTATTAGATAGTTGAGCTCCGCGAAAGTATGGCCAACGCTGGTTTACCATCGGTACATTACGCTGTCGCAAAAGCCTTATGGCCCAAAATCGAACCCAAGAGATCTACTGATCTCTTTGCCCTCAGTAAGGCTAGTCTCTCCGTAATTGTGGGGATTTTAACACTGCCCATTGCCCTATTGGCGTCCATACTGTAAAGTTGGAAATCTTCTGCATCTGCAAAGGCTTTATGGAAAAAGATGAGGTAGAAAAGAACTCAACACTTCCTTCTTGACTGTGAGTGAGTAAGATTTTTCTGCTTAAAATAACGTGAAATAAAACCGAACAAAATAAAGTTTATTTTTACTAAAGATAGATAGAGACAGATAGATGGTGATCGAAGGACTATGCAAACTTGATTTAATAAAAAGTGGCGGTTCTGATTAAATTGATTATTCCCTAAAAAATATGCAGATATATAGAAGTTTATATGAAAATTTAAAACATTTGGAAAGAATTTTCCTCACTGACCCTGCACACAGCCTTTCGATTAGGCTGGTAGGACTAGATGATACCCGAAAAATGGCAACTGTCTTCTTAGCAGCCTTCGACTACTCAGTTGCTATGCTTAATGAGCTTGATATTCTAAAGCTAGAGCGAGCTAAGTCGATTTAGAAAATGTTTGTCTATGTGACCGTCTATTTGTCTATATAAGGGAACTAGTCCCTCAGCTTTTGAGATAGTTATAATTTCCATACCTTTTTTCCCGGGGAATGTTTGTTCTTTAGTCGGAGTTGCCGATATTGAATCGCTATAGCATATAGCTCTCATACGAACTTACCAATCAAAATCAAGATATAGAACTTTACATACTATTTTATGCCTTAAAAAATAACGCTATGAGAGAAGTTATGGCTTCGGTGCAGTCGCAGTTAACATCTTTTCGTTTGGCTAAAATTAATGCTGGCTGTTCCATAATTTCATAAAAAAAAAATTGTTATTTGTAATTACATTCAAAATCAAAATTATTCAAACAACCTACTCATTTAACTCTTCCATGATTTTTAAACATTTGCTGCTGCTTACAATGCACATATATATTTATAACTATACATACACATGTATGTGTGTACAACACGTGTCTATGCATAACTCAGTACGCCGTATTTTATGCAATGACAATGGCTTTGTTGGCCTCACCACTGTTGGTAGTTTATAAATCATTTGAGATAAGCTCAGGCACAACGTGCAACACCTGATGCCACAGCAGCACAGCCTGATGGGGCCCAGCTTGACACAGAGCATATAGATTGTTTTTATTTTACTTTTTACTTTGTTTAACGTTTTCGTTTACTTTCTTTGCTCCTTTGGAAGAAAAACTGCAATGCAATACTTTTTACCAGCGTTTCTTTTGTTTTATTTGCGATTTTTTGTTACGAGAAAACGAACAAAAAGGATGCGAGCAGCGGCGGTAGGCGAGTGGTAGTTGTTACTTCTGGCATGCATGATAGCAACAACAGCAACGAAACGAATTGTAACAGTGGTAGAGGCATAAGCACAAGTAACAGCGGCAAATATTCATATGCACCATGGCGTATACGTAACCAATGAATTGATGATGTGTATATATACAAATATATGTGTGCATGCAGCAGGTAATGCAGCTGGAGGAGCATAAACAAATGCAATAACAAACAAAAAAATTGAATAAAAAATGTGAATTCATGATAGTGCAGCAGGCACAGGTAAATGGCAGTGGAAACGGCAAAATTGAAACAAGAAAGAAATATGGAAATGCAAATAAGATAACTGCAGCTAGCGAGTGCAAGAGTGGCGGTTACCCAATTGAGCTACGCAGGGTGATGCAAGAAGAGTATGAAAAGGTGCCAAGTCTCGTCAAATGAGCTTTTATTTTATATGAAGCTTTATAGTGACAGTCACTGTCCGCCGCTTCAGCAACATAATGCGCAGTCGTGCCAATATGACCAGTTGACATTTTATTGAAGGGTGCTAGGGGTATACGTATTTCAATATACAACTTATTATTTATTTATTATGTTTATGTCAAAGTTTATGGCGGCTTATTCTACTATTCAATAGCAAAGAATGTATTTGAAATTTGCTCACTTTATATGCCATATTCGGTTGGTATTGATAATTGGTAGTTTATCGAGTTTGAGTTTACTTAACTTATTTATTGTGTTGCAAAAATATAAGTTTTTGTTTAATTTGAAACGATTTTATGGGGTTTATGCTTTTATTTTTAGTTTTTCTACCAAAAGTAAAAGAGTTCTTTTTATTGTACTACGAGAGTAATGCAATGAATTTAATTGTGAAACCTAACTATTCTCCATTCGGCGTATTTAAAGGTTTATATGCTCTTCACTTATTTCTAAAACCATCAATAGTTGTCATAAACATCATTCATCCTACGGATTAGCATGGTGCTTCTGCTACACTAGATTTAGATAATAAAGCAGCTAATTCACAATTTCGGTGATATAGATATTTCATATTTTAAGGAAGTAAAGAAATTTATTAAAAGAAAAAAAAACAATTTAAATATTTTTCGCGTTACACGCGATCTTGGATTGCGCTAAAAAAAGGCCGTCCAGTGTTGCAATGATTCCGGCCATCTGCGTGGTTGAAACCTAAAACCAAAACCTCTACTAGAAAATATTGTTAAACTACCCAAAATTTCTGGTTGATTTTGGTCTGTCATACACCAAAGCTATATATGGAACCAATTTAAGAATATTCGGAATTTTTCGCCGAGTAATCACTTATGGAAATTTGAAAAATGTTATTTTGACAAAAAACGTGTTTAAAGATAAATTGGTGGAGTTGTTTGCACTGAGTAGCTAGGTGTAACCCAAAAACTATTTACAATATCGATTTAGAATTTAAATACTTATGTTTCTTTTAAAGGTTATAAACCTATCGTAATAAAATTGCTGTACTAAACTGGAGAGGTATTACCACAGATAGCGGTTACATCAGGAGCAGCATAAGATCTAGGCACAGGTTTGTGGAACATCATCTACGACGCTATGTTAAAACTCGAAATACCAGACGAATTGTACTTAATTGGCTCCGTGGAAGACACTGCAGCAGTAGTTACAGCACGTGACACAAAAGAAGCGTGAAGAAAGCTTATGATATCTACGCAAGCATGGCTCGACCCATACAACCACCAGCTCCTTACGGAAAAAACAGAGTTACTACTGCTAAGAAACGTTCCCCTCGAAAAAGAGCATGCAAATGACTACGGATATTCCTAAGACACAAAAGCCTGTCAACTATTTGGGCTGGATCAGGCTAACCTTCTGAGTACAAATCACCTCCCACTCAGTCGATTAATGTCCAACATAGGCCTAATAAAAGAGCTAAACTTATGGACAAGTCGTAAATTCAGAGAAGTCGACTTTTACACAATTCAGCTGCATTCCGGTCACGGATACTTCAAAACTTACCTCCTCAGAAGATGAAAACTCGAACAACCGTTATGCCTATTCAACGACGCGACAGAAGACGACGATGAACACACATTCTTTGAATATATGTGATGGCAACGGGAACGCGCTGCCGTAGAATGCCTGGTTAGCCTAGTAAACGCGGACAATTTATCAGCATCATGCTGTAGAGGAAAGCAAACTGGGGGATTGTCCAGAAATTCACAACAATTTTGCTACGCAGCGAGATCTGGACGCAGCTGCGCAGATGTAAATCACTCAATCAGAAAAATGGAACGCCACCCTGAAGTAATGCATATGGTTCCTTAGGGAGGGGTTTCTAGTGATCTGCAAGTGGCACATACCGCTGCTGTGACGACAGCACTGATCATGCGAAAGGCATTTTATACCACCTCATCCGCAAAATAAAATCCATGCATTTAGGAAAAATCGATTTTTAAAATTTTAAATACTCTTGGTATGCTTTTTAAATGATATTTAATATTATTAATTTATTATCGTTAATTAAAGTAGATCAAACCCACCTAGTCACTCAGTATATAAATTGAATTAAGAAACTGTTCTGAGAAGTTGCGTCTCTTTATCAGAAAAAAATGAGTTTAATTATGTATGTGTATTATTTCAAATGTGGCAGTTTCGTTGAATTATTGGTGATTATCACACTGTTATTCGACGTCTTAACTCAAAAAAGTTTCTTAGTTTCTCTGTGTGTCTCCAAAACAAATGGTTTCCCGAGTCATCAAAGAAGTGTGTAGTCTAGCGTTGTCCTGATGGAAGACGAAGCCCTTTAGGTTGATCAGTTCTGGCCGATATTTATCGATTGCTTGTTTCAATCTCAGCAGTTGTTAACAGTAAAATGTAGAATCAATCGTTCGACTAGGCTGGAGCAGCTAGTAGTGGATAATTCCTTTCCAATCCCACCAAACACTAGGCATAATCTTTCGAGGGGCCATCTCACGTGAAGTTGCAGTCTTTTGATGACCACCTCCATGGCGTTTTGCGATGCTACCAGTATCATTGTAACGAGTGATGGTGCGATAAAAACAAAAACTGTATTCACATTAAGGTGTTTAAGCTCACGAACAATTACTGGCTGTGATTTACCAGCTAAATATAAAGCAATCACACTATTATGTTTGAATTGCATTGCTGATCACTTTTTTTGCGTTCACTTTTGGCAAAACGCTTTTGTACACATGTGAACAATACTCCGAGCTGTTATTCAGCAAATTTATAAACAGCTGATTCCAGTGCGACAGCTGCGCAAACGGTCTGAAGTTGGTTGCACTTCCAGTGCCGGACCCTGTAGTTTCAATGCATCATGTGCTATATATGGTATATTAACTAGGGTTTCTAGTCTTTTCAAAGTTATTAGTAAATTACACCTCACCGAAAACTTTGAAATTTGAAATGTGGACGAAATCGAAAGGGTGTGCACTCCTTCTTTCATATATGAAAGTCTACAATATTGTGAAATAGAAAATTTATTCAAAACAACCATTTCGAAATTAAAATATTCTACAAATAATGCAAACGTGCCATAATTTTGTTGTGTCAGTAGTGACGCACACACTCATGCATACAAATTGTGAGTGAATTGTGATAAAAAGAAGTGTGCGGAAGGTACGAATAGTGTCATAAATAAATTGGTGCGATTTTGTGCAGTCATGTTTGAGAGGCGTGCTCCGAACTATGTCGGTGTGTGTGCATGAACCTCTTCTTATACCTATATGTATATATGTGTAAGTAATTGAACAAGAAATAGAATATGCAAATACACATACTTGTAACTGCAATGCCCGGCATAAGACACACGTGCGCATATGTTGCATACTAGAACAATACACTTTTTATTTGCCTAAAAAAATAAAAACAAGAAAAAACGTTAACTTCGGTTGCACCGAAGCTAAATACCCTTCACAGGTGCATTTCTGTTTGTAACGATGTGTTCAGTTTGTATGGCAGCTATATGCTATAGTCAACCGATCTGAACAATTTCTTCGGAGATTACATTGTTGCCTTAGAAAATAACAAATACCAAATTTCGTGAATATATCTTGTCAAATGTGAAAGTTGTCCATACAAGAACTTGAATCCGATCGTTCAGTTTGTATGGCAGCTATATGCTATAGTCAACCGATCTGACCAATTTCTTCGGAGATTACATTGGTGCCTTAGAAAATAACATATACCAAATTTCGTGAATTTATCTTGTCAAACATGAAAGTTTTCCATACAAGAACTTATTTCCGATCGTTCAGTTTGTATGGCAGCTATATGTTATAGGTGCCCGATATCGGCCATTCCGACAAATGAGCAGCTCTTGAAGAGAAAATGACGTTTGCAAAATTTCAAAAAGATATCTTAAAAACTGAGAGACTAGTTCGTATATATACAGACAGACGGACAGACAGACAGACGGACAGACGGACAGACAGACAGACGGACAGACAGACAGACGAACATGGCTAAATCGACTCAGCTCGGCATACTGATCATTTATATATACACTTTATTGGGTCTCCGGCGATTCCTTCTGGATGTTACAAACTTCGTGACAAACTTAATATACCCTGTTCAGGGTATAAATATATACAAGCATGTGTGTGTGTGTGTGCATGCGGAGCGCGCCAAGCATTGCAAGGTTCTTATGTTGGCACTTTGTGGACGACCTGTGTCTTTTGTTCGCCTTCTTTTGTTTCTCGTAGCAATAAAATGCGAACAACACGTAACAGAGTAACGATTTCTTCAACGTTTTCGTTTTTTTCCTACTTTTTCGGCTTGCTACTCACTTACTTATGCTCACCTATATTTCCTTCTCGATTTGTTGCCTACTTTGCTTATTATTGTATATGAGCGTATACCGTTTTATTGCTTTATTTCCATGCCATTCGTGCCGTGGTGCTGCCTGAGTGACGTGACACAGCTGACGGGTGTAAGGAAAATGAATACTAAACAGCAGCTAAAGGAGCAGCAACGCCACTCAAGATATGCCCGGTTCGTGCGTATGTGTTGTGTTTTTTGTGTGTGCGTGCCGAGCACTTGGACAGGTTGCCATTTATGCCCTTTTTCGTTTGGCATAAATTACGGACAGTTACAATAAGAATTGCAATATATGACATTTACATACGCATTCATATATACATATTGACATTAAAAAGCAGAAAATATTATAAATACATACGAGCAGCAAGTAATACTTATGAATATTGCAGAAGAAAGTGTAATTGAGTGAGTGAAGGAGTTGTGGCGCTGTGGCGTATGAGTGATTGAAATATCAATAAAGAAATTGTGAAGATACATATAATATATGCTAATGGATGTCAAATTAATCAGTGCCTAATATTTTATGAAAATAAGTGTATTTCTAATACCTCTTCTGTTTGGTAAAGTAGAAGTTTCGCGCCATATTTTCGCGCTGATATTTTGTAAAATGGAACTAAACCGATTTCTATTTCAAAGGACCGTAATCTGATTCAGTAGACTTGTCGTTTGACAGTAAGCCAAATACAGGCGACAATAAGGGAAGACGCCAACATTGATAAGTATAGTGATGTAGAGCACGATGAGAAAATATTGGAAGAATTGCCAGATGTCGAATCTTCTGAAGAGTACATTGCTAGTATTTTTGTCGAGCATAACTTTAAAATACTCCCAACCGCATGTCTATTAGAAAGATAAGGCGGTATGTCGATTTCATTTAGATGGTCATTTAGGGTGGTCCGAATTTAAGTCCAATCCATTTTCCATATTAATGAAAGTCTTGGATATTTGTCGACTGATGAAAAAGTCGATCAAGTCAGGTAATTTTCTTGTGTCGGGAAGTAAGTCGGCTTGCCAGTAGACATGAAGTCGCAGCCAGTGGTCATAGCAGCTTTAAATAGCTCTTTCCCCTTCGCTGTCGTAACTCTTCAACCTCATTGGGAGTATTTTGCCTTAAAATCACCACCCATGATGAATTTCCCGTGGTGTTTTAGTATTAATTCTGTGTACAGGTCCATTTTAATATTGTATCTAGGTGGGCTATATATTGCGGTAATACTTATTTTTCCGAAACAAGTTTCCACCGATATGGTCGTGGTTTGGAATTCTGGTACACTTATATTAATTTCTTCGTAGTGTGGAAAATAAAGTGCATGTAAATTAGAATGCTATTCATGCTCTGTCAGGTCTCTCGAAAATAATGCTTTAACGGTTTATTGGATTCAACTCATGTCTTGCCAATTGTTCTCGCCTTGGAAGTAGAGATATGCATGAAACTTTCAGTCAAGTTTGCAGGCCATCAAACCAGTAATAAATAGGTTTATTCAAATTAAATTAAAAGAGATTTATTTCAATATTTTGTTACATTATTCTCAAATAATGAACGAAAGACGTCAACATTTTTTAGATTTAAACTTAACAAGAAGTATTTGGATATAACAAGACCTTTTCTGTTATCCATGAAACTGATCCGGCTTCTGTCTTTAATTATAGTGCAGGTTAGAAAAGTTTTTTTTATGCTTTGTGCATAACTTATCATTAGATTTAGTGTCGGTAGATCTTATTTGGATATTCATATTTTGTGTAACTCATGAACTCCTAAAAAGTGGGTTAACAGACCGTTATAAAAAGACGACGCGACTTGAGCTCATCACAAATTTATTTAGGCGGTTAGTCCCAGCCACTTCGTGAAGTTCGCCGTAGATGTGCCAAGCGAGATATTTCAATCTCAGACTGACAAAAGCATGGCAGTAGAGGACTTAGTGACGAGATAATTCCACTCCCCTTTCTCCATACAGCTTTGCCAAAGAGCGACCAGTCAGTCAGAACACCTACAATTGTGGCGAGATTAGCTTTTATCAGAGCGTGTAGCTCGAAGGACCTATTGCTGTTTATTCTGTGCCATAAGGATCACTGAGTCACACAAGTACTGGTTGACGACCAGTGCTTGCTAAGGTCATCTAAGGTCGACCTCTATCTATGAATTTTATGAGAGCTTTTCTACTTATGAATTATGTATTAGTGCGCAACTATATTTTGGCTGTTTTCTCATGAAAATATATGTATTTTATTTTAAGAAAATGAGTTCAAACGAATTAGTCGAAGTAATGTCCCTCGCTAGTCACAAATTTTTTCCATCTTTCTGGGAAAGTTCAAATACCATTACGGTAGAACTGTTCATCTTGTGATTCTGCCCAGAAGTCAAGCCATTTATTGATGTCATTTTGTGACTGGAACTACTTCTGAGTCACAACATGTGCCATCGAACATAACATATAATAATCGAATAGGGAATATGGCATGTGGGATAGAACTTCCCATTTAAGCGTTTCCACGTACGTTTTAACGGGTTTGGCACCCTGAGGGCCAGCGTTGTCATGTAGCAGAATCACTTTATCGTGGATCTCCTGATATTGAGATCATAAGGGACTTGAATTCTTTTCAGCGCATGCATTGCTTTTAAATGGTTTGGCGTATGACTCCCAATGCTAAAACGAGCTCTTCTTTCGATTGTTACTGATTCTCATCGTGCAAAGTCCCACCCTCACCGGCTTCGCGTGTACGGCGCTGTTATCGAAATAGCCATCTCTAAAGCGACGGAACCAACCATGACATGTTGTCATCACAAAAAACTAACCATTCATACAAAAAACAAACCCTAATGCCCAGTTAAACACCTTCACCTTCCAAACAATTCACCGGCAAATGACCCTAACTCTTCGTCATACCGACCAGTGGATATCACACCGCTAACATGTAAACGTCCATCAGTCCAACTAATCGCCATACCACCCTTATTCCTAAAGTCTAAGTACATAGAGCATTCTGCAATAACATGCAGCCAATTGTCGATCCGCGTCCCACACAAACACCCCGACCTATCAGATACAAGGTAAAGTAAACATTTTGACCGAACATTTGGGTTTACGAAAGGTGTGTACACGGTTTGTTCCGCACAAATTGACTGACGACCAAAAATTGCTCTCATCGATCGTCGCTTGTGACCGATTATTAGACTAAAAATTACATTTTAACCATTAGCCATTTCCCGTATTCATCTGATATGGCATTTTCCTATGAAAGGAAAGCGTTATGCAGACGTAGAGGCCATTCAAAGGGCTTTCACCGGCATACTGGCGGCCATACCGGCCAACGAGCTAAAACACTCGTTCGACATGCTTTTGGACCGTGAAAAAGGCTTTGTTGAAGCAGAGGAGACTATTTTGAATAAAATAAATCGGTTCTGCCGAAAAAAACATATTTTCTGTTTTATTTTTAAGTCTGTTTACTTTGGAACGCACCTTGTATGTGCTGATCCTATCATATAGAAGCCTTTTGCTCCTCAGATATCTCTCCCTCTCCACGTCATAATCGAAAACCAAATCATTCCGCAGCAATTATTCACTCAATCACTCCTTAGCCTGAATACAACAGCATGCAGAGAGTCCATCATCAGATTCCAAATATACGGTATATATACATATATACACTCTCATTCATGCTGACTAGAGAGACCTTTCTGTCCGAAAACTAGCTATGCCAAAGAGTAATTTCCGCACAGCCATAGCTCCACCAATCGTTGCATCACTTGATCCCAGCTAAGGTGGTCAAACGCACCCTAGAAGTCAACAAATATGCCATGTAAACCGTGCCCTTTCCTGAACTCATACTGCTTATAAATGCGTGGATGTATAGACAGACATACGGATTTGAACTAATCGATTATTTTAAGTTGTTTGTATAACTTATAACGGCTTAAAAAAATTGATAAAATTTACTTTACATTTTCTTTAGCTCTCATATATCTAATATGTATAAACATTTTCTTCTACTAAATATTTTACGTCAGTCAATATGTGAGATATCCCAGTAAAAAGCAGAGCACAACCTTTCCTGGTATAACCAAAGAGTCGGTAGCATCCGATACCTGTCCCTGAACTGTTTCCCAGCGTGTCTTTGTATAAACATTAAGGTAATTAGTGAAATTTGTGGTTGATACCCATTGAATTGCTTACTCATCATAAAGAAGAGTCAACTATTTTCATAACATCAGCAAATCGATGAAATACCGCTTTATAATATGTATATATAATATCACTTTCAAATTGATTTGAGCAAACACATTAGCGTACTTTAAATATGCAGGCCAAACAACCGCAAGCAAAAGTGATTTCTATCACTACAGAATTATCAGGAAAGTGCAAAAAACTACATACAAAACTGAAATAAATAAATACAGTATTTCCAACACTATTGAAACCAAAAAGAATTAAATATGGTAAAAACTCAACTTACTGTTGATTAATCTGTGCTTGAAAGTATGCTTGCATATATTTACTACATACATGCATGTGCATATGTATATATGTGCCATCGCTTGCTGGCTGGTAGCAACAATTTAATTACAAATAAAGTAATTTTTAATTGAATAACCACCAAGCGCACACAAATAGCGCGACCAACAAGCAGCGCCACATACAAATAAGTAATTTGTTGAACCATTCAATGCCAGCGTGCATATATACATACATACCATAATGGCAAATGTGTGGCCTGGGTATGTGTTGCGTATACGCAGTGGTGTAAGCGCGCATTACTTTTTTCGCAATATAGTCGCTTTGTGTTGTCGTTCTTTTTGTTATTTTTGCGCTGCACCGAACTGCATCATCAACTTTTTTCGCCAGTGTGTGCAACGCGCAGCTGTTGCATGCAACCCTGTTGCACATGAGAGCACATATATACACACATATGTAAACAATCAAACAATTAGCCACAAAGGCTACATTTTGCTTGCATTGCATGTATATACATATATGTACATACACACACATACATGCAAGTACATATACAAACATATTTAAACTCACGAGCTCATGTGGCTCTATCTCCAAGGGTGTTGGCAATTTGGTGGCGGTCGAGCATTATTGCTCCACAAAGGCATTATTGTTCTACGAATATGTATGTATGTATGTACGTGCATATGCATGGTTTTGTTGTTACCCTTTGTTTTGTTTGTTGCTGGCAATTTCGATTTCGCAATTGCAAATGCATCGATTTAATTGCAAATTAATTGCTGCGTCATTATCGTTAAGGGTTGTGGCATGAACGATGGGTGTGCGGCATGCTTGGTGGGTTGGGTGTGTCAAGTGTGGCAGCGTGACTGACTAAGAACAATGCGGCAACAGCTGTTGGCGATTTTGCGGGTGCTAATTTTTTCGGTTTTGGGTGAGTGAGCATTTTAAAGCAAGTGAAACGAATAAAAATAAATAACGGTTTGTACTGGAAAAAAAGTTGTAGATTGCATTTTGAGATAAAAATAAATAAAATTGGTTTAGTGCAAAATAATACTGAGAAATATCAACAAAAATGTTCACCAAAATGGCAAGTGATACGTGAAATAAAAAAAAAGTTAACTTCGCTTTCACCCAAGCTATAATACAGTTTAGAAATACAAAAGATTCCTCAAAAGAACTTTGAGCGGTTAGTTAGAGAACGGTTAGGACGAGAAGGACGATGTGACCAAAGATGTCTTCTATGAGCGCTTGGAGCTGCTCCGCCACGATGTCAAAATCGTGCTTAGCGACTTTATCGACTTCGCCGGAGCCCGAAATATGGTTATCTCTAGCCCTAGATTCCAGCATAGAAAAATTCACCAAAAAAAAAATTCTACTTGCAATTCTGCTACCTGAGTGCACTCGTCAGCAACTCGGTATAAGGGAACTGTGGGACGGCATTTCAAGCACCTTACATACAGTAGCAAACGAAACCATAGGTTTTCGGAAAATGCAAACGAACAGCTGGTAGGAGGAGTGCCGTGTCTCAGTGGAGAGAAAACAGACTGCGTACCTCGCAACGGCCAATACATGTGCGGGATGGGATAGATACCGAGAGGTGAAGAGAGAAGCGAGAAGTATTTGCAGACAAACAAAAGGAGAGACCCACATCCGTGAGTACTAAGAGCTGGACAAGCTGGCAGGAAGGGGTAATGCTCGAAAGTTCTACGAAAATATGCGGCGACTAACAGACGGTTCCAAGACCCGAGCACACTCTTGTAGAACCTTGGTAAGGAGCGTGCTCTCAGCATCTTTGTAGAATATGGTCGAACGAAAGCATGCCCGACGATTAGAATTTAAGTGTGCTGTGCCCAATCCACAAAAAGGAAGACCCCACAATCTGCGCCAACTTCCCTGAGATAAGTCTCCTCAACATCTCATATAAAGTTCTTTATAGCGTTTTGTGTGGAAGATTAAAGCCCACCGTCAACAAACTGATTGAACCTTATCAATGTGGCTTCAGTTCTGGAAAATCAACAACTGGCCAGATATTCACACTGCGCCAAATCTTGGAAAATACCCTTGAAAATACAATCGACACACACAAACTCTTCGTCGATTTTAAAACTGCGTTTGACAGCACGTAAAGGAGCTACATCTATGCCTCGATGTCGGAATTTGGTATCCTCGCAAAACTAATATGGCTGTGTAAACTGACGTTGAGAAATACCAAAAGCTCCGTCAGGATCGGGACGGATGTCTCCAAGCCGTTAGATACTGAAGACAACGCGACTCTCTATCGTGTGACTTCTTCTCCTGGAGAAAATAATTCAAGCTGCAGATGTGAATAGAGAAGGTAGAGTCTTCTATAAAAGTGTATAATTACTGGTGTACGCCGATACAATCGATATCTTTGGCCATAACAACTGCGCCGTTAGTTCTGCTTTCTCCAGGTTGGCCAAAGAAGCGAAACAAATTGGTCTGGAAGTGAAAGAGGTCAAGATGAAATATCCTCTGTCATCAAACAAACAGCCGTTGCATTCATGATTTGGCTTCTACGTCACTGTTGATAGCCATAACTTCGAAGTCGGAGATATTTTCAACGATCTTACAACCAGTATTATCATCAAGAACAACGTCAGTCTCAAAATCTATCCCAAAATAACTTTTGACAACAGGTGCTTCTTCGGACTGCAAACGGATGAAAACAATCCAGCTCTGACAGTATTAGTTTCCGCTGGGGGAAGCACAAGAAGAGGAAGACCTCTTCCGTTGGAAAAACAACTCATGTCTTTTACCTTACGGTAAAGCACCGTCGCAAATTGCATGGTTTCTTCGTGATGTTTTCGCCAAATTTTCAATCAATATCTTGTCGCAACCAGCGTGTTCGCTTGATTTAGATCCGTATGACTTCTGGGTATTCAGCAACTCAAACGAAAATCCCGGGCAAATCGTTTTGAGTCAACTGAATACAATAAACGGATCGCGGTGGGCCGACGCAAACAGTGTTTGAACCAGCATTGACGTTTAGGAAGATTTCTGTATGTTTTTGGCGGAGACGGGCAGAAATTTATCTACGATGAACTACTACTATCTCACCCCTTCCTACGCCAAACTGGTGAATCAGACCTGTAGTATCAACAATTGGTTTTGAAGGAAGCAATCGCCCAGAAGGTAGAAGGAGAGGAATTGTGTTCCATCAGAACAAAATCAAGCCATGATACACGACAATGACTTGCCAGAAGCTCCAGAAGTCTGGTTCGGAGCTTTTTATGCATTTACCTTTAGCTCGAACATGGAACCAAGTGATTATTACTTTATTCCGTCTTTGCGAATTATTATGTTTATGAAAAATTCGCCTCAAGAGGGAATATTGAAAATTGACTTTCCCAGTTTTTGCCAATAGGGTCGGGGGTTCTTACAATAGTGGCATTATGCAACTATTTTGAAAACAATGACGGATTTCTTTTTACTAGACCTTATAACTGCTTCAGCCCTCATGCAGTGTTAGCTCAAGTAAAGGGCCACCAACTGATTGTATTTTCCTCCTTTAAGCAAATAAAATCCTTGCCTTGCTCAATAACTAGTTTATCAACAGAAATAAAATGATAAATCGAGAAAATTTATCAGTGACAGCAGGCTTTGCACATATCTAATATCTAAACTGTAAATAACCACATAATTTTATTTATTTTCATATAAAAGCAAGCCAATGTAAGCTGGTCCACTGCCGATGGCAAAGTATCGAAATAAAATTTGTATTCTGCTCTGACAATAACAACTGTATGTATCAACAGGGAGCTGACAAACTGCATTAACATTGGCTGTGGCTACTCTAAAAAATAATTGAAAAATCGAAAGCTATTAAGAGTGGTGCGCAACTAATGCCATTGTAAATTCTTGTGGCAATAGTAGTAGTCTCACACAGTGTTTTGCTGCAACTGTATTGTTATTTGTTCATATTGGTACACGCTCATATCAGTTCGATACAACTGACTCTTGGTCATGCTGCACAGCATGTGGTCATTGCCTTTGAGTAGACTGGTGAACCAGAAATTGTATGCCATTTTCTAACGACTAATCAAATTTACCAGTAAGTGCCAGTAACTTAGCAGCAGATATATACTATATATGTACATTAGATGTGCATTTGTTCTATGAACATTTGTATCTCTACGTGTTAAATTTGCTTTGGAAATACATCGAAGCTGTGTACCTTAGATCACTTGCAGGAAGATATTTCTTTCTCTTACTCAAAAACATCATTCTTGTAGAAATCTTAGAAAGCTTCTAAAGCAGATTGCTTTTGTAAGCTCGGGAAAGACCTCCACGCGTTACGAGTTTTCGACAGAAAGATTCGGCGGCAGATTTATGGTTCTTTTCGCATTGGCAACGGCGAGTATCACATTCGACGGAACGATGAAGTGCACGAGATATACTAGTGCATAGACATAGTTCAGCGAATTAAGAGAAGGCGGTTACGCTGGCTAGGTATCTCTGAATGTATTCGACGTAGTACCCGCCGGGGGAAGGCAGAGGAAGAAGAAGACCTAAAGCAATTGATTGTCCGTTCAGATTGGAGTGTATTTCCACATTAACACCAATTAGCATTGCATAGAGTTTCAATAAACCTTTATAAGGACTTCGGTGAGTGAACTTTATTTTGCATACAAAAGCATATATAATATAAGAAAATCGTAACTGTTGCCATATATTTAAAGTATTCAATGCGCTGAGTGCTTGTAGCTTCCTTTAATTATAATAAATAATTATCCGACGTCTTTTGACAAGAGCTTCGCATAACTGAAACCTCTTCAGGTAAGCCAATGTCAGTGAAGATTTCTACATACAATTCCACTCAACCACAGAAGACATTACTCAAAAGCACAAATTATACTTGTATGCATTAATTTACACATACTTAAGTATTGTATGCATATTAATGTCTATATCTTATATGTATATACTTATATATATATATGTATATATATTTTAAGTATAAGCATTATATATGTATGTTTAAGAATGTGTTTAAGTGAATAAATGAGTGAATACCATACAATGTATGGCGTGTACGTTTCGCTGAAATGCAAATGATAAGCGACAAAAGGAGCTCAGTGCCAAGAGCTACGTGCACCACCACTACATGCACACCCACAATCACGGCTGTGTATGGTTATAAAGATGAATGTAGTTATGTGGTGATGTAATGATATGTGTAAGTTGGTTGTGGAATTGTTAAGCCAGCTTTAATGAAAGCGTTATGTTAATGTTGTTGTTATTAATTTTGTTTTCTGCCTTCTACATACTTAACGTTCTTCTTAAGATTTAACTGTTGACGCAATTACTTATTATATGTATAGTGAAGTTCCATGTAGTTGTACTGTCTTTGCTGCTATGGCTTCTCTTGCCTTTTAAGAAAGGAATAAAGCGGAAAATTTATGGTAAAAATTTCACAAAACTACTACTATGTACTACTGTTTTCGGAATAGTCCGAAATACTACTGTGGGCAAAAAATAGCAAGACTTTTTTATATAGTCTCATAAAGTTACAAGTTATAACGATCCGAAAATATAGCATTGAGATTGTAATTGTGTAAACTCATTTTTGTCTGTAATGCAGCAACAATTTCTTTAAACAAGTGTAAAAATTTATAATTTTATAATCTTACGATGCTTTATGACAAGTTGTGAGTGCCCCAACAAATTTCCCTCGAAAAACAAAAAATATTGTGCCTGGGAATCGGCAATTAACAGTCAGAGATCTTACTGGATCGTTGAAATTTCGAAAGAACAGTGAAAACCATTTTCAAAGATCATTTGGGCCTAAGAAAGTGAAAGCATGATTATTCGGCCAAATATCTTGGCAAAGGAGAGCCGAAATTGAAAAGATCACGTCAAAGCAAGTCAAAATCAAGGTTATGTTGACAGTTTTCTTTGTTGAGGTGTAGTGTACTCCGCACTCCTTCCGACCGACCAAGCTGTCAACAAGGAATACTATTTGAGTGTCATGCATCGTTTACGCGAAGCTAATATATTTCACCACGATAACGCACCTTGGCTTACTGCTTCGCGTATTTTTCGACCAGTTTTCAACCAATATCGTGCCGCAACCACCGTATTCGCCTGATTTAGCTCCGTGGAACCTCTGGCTCTTCAACATATTCAAACGATCGCTCCGAGGAAACCGTTCTGTGCCAATTGAAGACATTAAACATGAATCGCCGTTTCAAGGATTGGAAAAAACGTTGGCACAAGTGGGATTATTTTGCGAAGGACGACATGGATTTTAAAGAATAAATTAAGAATTTTTAAATAATGAACAAAGTCTTACCATTTTTTCTCGTAGTAGTTGCAAAGTCATATACAAAGAAGTAGAGACCTTAACTTCGACTGCACCGAAGCTGTTCCTAATACCTTTCACACGAGCATATTTTATAGCATATAAGGGTATAATATGTATAAATACCGAGCGTGGAAGAGGGAAGCGAGACGCATTTGCAGACAGAAAAAGAAAGAGGCCGAAATGCGTGAGTATGAAGAGCTTTGACAAGCTGCCCGCCTGGATTAATGCTCGAAAATTTTAAGAAAACACGCAGAGACTAACAGAAGGTTTCAAGACCAGAGTATACTTTTCTAGAACCTCCAGAGATGATCTAGTGATAGATGCCTAGAGCATACTGAAATTTTGTAGGAAACACTTCTTCAGCCTTCTAAATGGCAGTAAAAGCATAACGCGGGGAGAAGGCGAACCCGATTCCCCAATCGTTGACGATGGAGCAGATGTTCCATTGAACGACCATGAGAAAGTTCAAATAGAAATGACGAGCTATTCAAATACGGCGGTGAAGAACTGATAAAGAGTATGCATCAACTTCTTTGTAAAATATGGCCTGACGAAAGCATGCCCGTTATAAGGTATCGTTGAGCGTCCTGTGAAAATTTTAAAGCCCACCACAACAAACTGATTGGACCTTATCAGTGTAGCTTTAAGTCGACCAGATATAAACCATGTGCTAAATCTTGGAAAGCACCTATAAAACGAAGATCGCAACACACAGCTTCTTCGACGATGTTAAAGGCGCTTTATTAGCACGAGTAGTAGCTGCCTTTATGCCGCGATGTCTGACTTTGGTATCCCCGCAAAGCAAATACGGCTGTGTAAACTGACGTGCAGCTATAGCAAAAGCTCCGTCAGGATCGGGAAGGCCCTGTCCGAACTGTTCGGCACCAAACGAGGTTTTAGGCAAGGAGGCTTCCTATCGTACGACATCTTTAATCAGGAGAAAATAATACGAGCTGCGGATCTAAAGAGAGAATGTACAATCTTCTAATCAGGGTACAACTGCTGGCGTCCGCCGATGACATCGATATCATTGGCCATAACAATCGCGCTGTTAGTTTTTCTTTCTCCAGGTTGGATGTGGATGCGAAGCAAATGCATCTGGTAGTGAACGAGGAGTACGACATACTTCAGTCATCAAACAAACAGTCGCTACTTGACTCAAACCTCACTGTTGATGGTCATAAGTTTCGAAGCCCAAGATAATTTCGTCTATTTTGGAACCAGCATTAACACCAAAAACAAATTCAGCCTCGAAATCCAATGCAGAATAACTCTTACCAATTGGTACTACTTCGGACTGAAGAAACAATTGAAAAGTAAAGATCTCTCGGCGAACAAAGATAAGTAACTCATCATCCCCTCCTATATGGTGCAGAGGCATGGACGATAACAATATCTGAGGAGTCGGCTTAACGAGTTTTCGAGAAAAAAGTTCTTCGGCAGATTTATGGTACGAGGTATATGACGCCATTGATATAGATCAGCGAATTAAGATACAGTGGCTACGTTAGCTAGGTCAGGTCGTCCGAATGGATGAAAATATCCTAGCTATGAGAGTATTCGATGCAGTAAACTCCATTGAAAAGACCAGGTGGAATAGGACCTGGCTACCTGACCATATCGACTATAAATGTTATGTCCATAATAACATGTTAGAAGTCAGAAACTATATATTTCCTTTCTATCTTAAAATTTGGTCTTCGATAACTTCGATCTGGTATTATTTTGTAAAACTAGTTTACGGTCTTAAAGTTATTAGTTGTTGACAACGATCGCGAGGTAAATTATTTTCGTATGAAATATATATATTTCTTAATGAAAAAAATACAGACGGACAATTTGCTTCAGCAGGTCTTTGCATTTCCAAATCTTGTTCGGAAATAAGCTCTTGGAAGTTTCTGTTTACTTTAGTTCCAAGAAGACACAGTAAAAGTTTTTTATTCATTGAGTTAGGCCACATGAAGTGTTTTAGAGCATATTTGGTCTAAAAGTAATTGCATTGAAAGCATGCCTCAGTCGGTAAGTTATGTTGATCTGAATGCTCTACTTTCACGAATTTCTTATTTTATTTAAAGCGCCTCTAGGTGTCTGAGATTTTATCTGGCTTGAGATTATTTATAGCTGAATGTGTTCGATTTCGATTTTGTAGTTTATTTCACCTTATATCACCTACCATTATGCACTTCGGGTAAGTGGTAATTTTTCTAAATGATTTATGATTCCTTATTTCGGTTATAAATAAGAGAGACTACCTTAAGTAGCCTTTAGATAAAAGAAAGTACAAATAACAAACCACACCCATTATATATCGAGACTAAACCACCAAAAAAATTATTAACAAAAAGGCAAACCTTTGAAATTGTTACAGTTAAGCAGGTAAACGAAAGAAAATTGTGTAATGATTCCACGAATGCCAAGAGACCAACTGAGATTCCACATCCTATTTTGTCTGCTCTTTTTGTACTTTTAAGAAAATTACAATTAAATGAAGGCAAAGTGAACAAAATATGCGAAATTAAATGAATATAAATATTGTGAGTAAACAAATGTTGGATAAACATAGTGAATAATAAACGAAATGCGCAAGGTGGAAAAAATTTTAATGTAATGTAATGGAAAACATTGCAGGTGGTGAGAAGGAAGAAGACAACTATGTAGGAGAGAAGCTAATTTGATTTAATTATTCAAGTATTTTATGCATAAATATTTTTATGTGTGTTCATGCAAATAGTAATATTTAGTGTAAAATAAATCAAATAATACGTGAAAGCAAGTTGATAGATATTAAATCGGCGGGGTTTTTGACACAGGATTAGTTGAAAAAATGCAATATATAAATATACGGACATACGTACCATATATATTTGAATGTTTGATTTTAATTTAATGTTTATTTATACCGCATAAAACATCTTTGTATTTCATGAATTGCCAAAATCGGAAAACTTTTATTGAGAAAACACTGATTTTGCATCTTTTATATAGAAGATAGTTGAAAACCTAACGGCGACCAATATGTTTTACAGGCTTATATTGTAGTTATAAGTAAAGGTGGCAAATAGGCTTATGTTTCAACTGATCATTAACCTTTTACTGAATAACCAAGCTGCTTGAAGAGATGCAGTGCCACCATAAGGCCTCAACAAGTAAAGTTGGTGGTCATTTACGTAAAAACCGACAATTCAATAAGGCCATAGGGAACTACCCAATACCATTCAGCTCCTTCAAAGTCTAACTAAAGCAATGGACGCTAGAACTACTTCTCAAACTGTGGAACTTCAGAAATAGAGGAGTTACCAAAAAATACTTTAGGATAATATAATGGTGGTGAGACTCTAAAAGTCTGAATGTGGTGATTGCAATGGTAGAAGTCATCACAGGTAGGCTGAAAGCCCGAAATAAGCTATGACAGCAAATACGCTGAGGATGAAAATATTAGATTATTACTTTTGCCATTGCCCAGACTTCAGTTGAATGATAGGAAATATATTTTCTTTCCCAGCGTAGATATCGCTTATGGGGTTGTTCTCATCCGAGGCTGTTTTGATCTTTTCCTTTTTTATCTGGTGGTTCTCAAATTCAGCGCACAACGGAGAATGACTCTCTTTCTCACTTTAGCTCGCCTTCAAATGGACGTTTTTTGAACTTGCTTCACCCCTTATGTAAAAGAATCGTTTTTGGTCACTCCCAAGTGAAGAGCGCTCAGATAACACAACTTAGTTGGGTGATGGTTCCATTCTCCAAGGAATATATTTTACGCCCTTCAGTATCCTCTTTCAACAGGAATGATATTAATCAAAATAGCATAAATATACATAACGGGTGTAATAAACCTAGATATTGCGTAACAGAGATCACCTACTGTCCCGTCTTCATCAATTTCTTCCTTAACTAATCAATGAAATAATAAAAAAATTAGGCAAAATACCATAAATATGAAGATGAAAAACTAACACATTCTGTTTAATTAAGCTTCTATTGGGCGTACTGCGTTAAAAAATGAAGCCACCGTCAAAAAGCTGATTGGATCTTATCAGAGATTGGACCTTAGCGTGGAAAAGACCCGTCAAAAGCGGATCGACACACACCACCTCCTGCTTTTGACGGCACGAAAGGAAGCAGCCTATATGCCGCTATAACTGTATTTGTTATCCCCGCAAAGCTAATACGGCTGTGTATATAAGCAGACGTTGAACAATACCAAAAGCTTCGTCAAGATTGGGAAGGACCTCTTTGAGCTGTTCAATACCAAGCGAGGCTTCCGACAAGGGGGAGTCGCGACTTCGTCAATCTAATGATGGATAAAATAAATAACGGTGCGCCGTTAGTTCTGCCTTCTCAGGTTTGACAAACCCGACAAACCTGAGTAGAAAATTGAAAATTAAAGTTCACTTTCGACATGTTAAGACCAAATTATAAAAATGACTCATAATCCCCGATCTGTTATATGGTGCAGAGGCATGGATAACGACAACATCTGTTGAGTCGACGTTACGAGTTTTCGAGAAAAAGGTTCTGGTGTTCGAGCGTTTGTATCGGCGAATACCGCAGTCAATGGAAAGATAAGCGATTTTATAAAAAAAATAAAAATAAAGGTTTTGGTGAAATTTTTTATGTAAAACTTGATTCAATGACTATATAATTATACCCTGAACAGCTTGCCACGACGTTTGTAACACCCAGAAGGAAGCGTCGGAGATCCTATAAAGTATATACATATATGTATAAATAATCAGTATGTTGAGCTGAGTCGATTTGTCCGCTTTTCTGTCTGTCCGTCTGTATATATACGAACAAGTCCTTCAGTTTTTAAGATATCGTTTTGAAATTTTGCAAACGTCATTTTATCTTCAAGAAGCTGCTCATTTGTCGGAACTGCCGATATCGGACCACTATAACATATATCTGCCATGCAAGCTGAATGATCGGAATCAAGTTCTTGTATGGAAAACTTTCACATTTGACAAGATATATTCACGAAATTTGGTATATGTTATTTTCTAAGGCAACAATGTAATCTCCGAAGAAATTGCTCAGATCGGTTACCTATAGCATATAGCTGCCATACAAACCGAACGATCGGACTTAAGCGCTTGCATGGAAAAGTTTCGCATGTGACGTGGTATCTACGAAATTTGACATGGATTACTGTTAAAGGTAATAAAATAATCTCCGAAAAAATTCTTCAGATCGGATTACCATAGCATATAGCTTCCATACAAACTGAACACATAGTTACCAAAAGAAATGCACCTGTGAAGGGTATATTATCTTCGGTGCAGCCGTCTTGTTTTGTATATAATTACATAAAGGCAAATTATATATACATTTAACTTCATTAATTAATATATCCGATTAGTCTGGTAGTATATTTACTAAAGGAGACACCATTAAGATATACATATAATATAATATTTTACTAAATGAAATGTTTACCGGCATTATAAATATATATAATTATATTTCAACATTTGGCTAGTGGCAGTAGCCAGCAAATTAGAGAAAACGACAGCAGACAAGCAGCTGAAGACGGTATATCAGCTAAGCAAACCAGCTTTTGACAAATAATATCATTCACTAAACATAAGCACTTAGCCAAATGCAGGTACAACATTTACAAACCTATAAATTTCACTGCTCTAGAAGTCAAGTACAGTTAGCAGCAGGAATGAGAAGGAGCGCGCACACACATTATTTTGACAGCGGCAGGATGTCAGCTGTCAGTCGTGGCACACCTCAGTGCTCAGCGCACATCACAACGCTATGCACACGTCGGCGCTGTAGGAGCTGCAGCTACTTCAATTACTTCACCTTTTCTAAATATATTTATGCGCTTCTTCATCATCATCATCATCGTCAGCAACAACAACAACAATAGTGGCAACAACAAGAAAAAATTCCACATTATCTACAACATCAAGCAGCAGCAAAATGAACATCAAATGTACATTAGTGTGCGCGCATTTGATTTGTGCGGGGAATTAGTGTGGAGGCTGTGTGCGGAGGCGAAGTATGTACGTAATATGCGTATACACTTCCTTGAGCGCCGAAATCACACGCCGCTACATATACATACACAGTTGACATTTCTCCACAGTATTGTAGGTAATTTGTTTTTGTTGCTTTTATTTCATTTTTCTGTTGGCAGATTTGCTTTTTTATTAAAATTCTTTTAACTTCCTGCTACGTTGGCTTAAAACTGCTGCTGTTTGCGCTTAAAATGTAAATATTGAAAGCAATGTAAAGAAATGACAGGTAATTAGATTGTCAAGTATGCATAGATATGTATGTGAATGTACATTTGCGTTTATGTACTGTCTAAACCGACGAGCAGCTACTTGAAGCTACTTGAGATGAGAAAGACGGCTGAGCATTAACCTTGAAGGAAGATATATTATTTAATGTTAATGAAAACAGCATGCAGGAGACTACTATTTCAACAGCAAAAGGAATAATGCAATGCATAAGCGCTTGCAAGGTTTGAACCAAGTGTGCAAAATAATAAATTAAAGATTTTATTTTGTAAATTCGAAAATATGATTTGGTTCGCTTAGTGCATTATTAGCCTTTAATGGTGCTCATATTAATTGAAATTACTATTATTAATTTAGCGTTTAATGATGCTCATATTAATCAAAATTATTATTATTAATTTAGCGTCTAATGATGCTCATCTTAATCACAAATGAGACAGGTTAAGTGTAGTATCGAAGTATGTTTGGTTTTCGTTATACCTACTATCTGATCAAATTTGACCCGGACTAAAAAAAATACTACAATTTCAAGTATTTATTTTTTTATCACCTAAAATATGCTGAATTGATGGACAGTGAAAAACACAATCATATTCTCGTCTCCAGAAACGATACATTAGATGAATGAAGGGTTCTCAGCTACGTTGCAAAGCATCTCTGTAGCAAACCTCTGCTCTTCGCCATTTTCGCAAATGATTCAGGTATTGTGGTACAAGTCTAGCGTTAATACGCATACCCACAATGTGTTGTGTAGATTTATAAGAAATACTGAGATTCTCTGCCGTCTCTCCGATGCCAACATGACAACTTTCAAGCAAAGTTTTTTTTTAACATTTTCGATATTATTGTCCTTAACAGAAGCGGATGGATGACTCGCATGAGGCAAGTTTTCGATTAATTCACGACCTTCACTTAATGCTTTGTGTCACACAAATACTTATATTCCTTAAAAAGTAGACTCTACGTCTGCATAATGCTTTCCTTTCATCAGCAAATGCATTTTTTCGAAAAGGAAGAAGTCGCACGGTGCCATATCAGGTGAATACGCGGAGTGGTTAATGATTAAAATGTGATTTTTGGTCAAATAATCGTCCTTCGAATGTTGGATTCTAAGCAATTTTTGGTCGTCAGTCAATTTCTGCGGAACAAACCGTGCACACACCTTTCGTAAGTCCAAATGTTCGGTTAAAATGCGATAAATCGATGTTTTGGAGATGTTCAATTCCACTTCCATGAATTTCAATAATGATTTCGGCAGATTTTCGATGAATTCTCGCACAGTTTCGATGGAATTTCCGGTGATCACGGATTTTGATTGGCCCACATTTTGTTCGTCATTTATGTCCTCACGACCGCTTTGAAAAAGTTGAAACCACTAGTGCACTCTATTACGGGATAGGCAATCATCGCCATAAATCATTTTTCATTTTTCATCATTCAATTGAAACGTTTCGGTAAAAGTTTTACCAATTTCTAAAACTAAATTTAATGTTGGCTCTTTGTTCGAAGCTCTTACTGACGTTTCCAATCTATGAAATGTCATGAAATTTTCACTGGGCAATCGATAAAGATAGCAGATTCTAACGCACCAGCCGGCATATAGATGGCGCCACCAGGGGGCGCTAGATTACTTTGGAACACATCTTTTAGAGTTATATCTGCACGAATCAGCATTTTCTAAAAATTTTTAAATTATTTATTATAATTATAAATTTCTTCACCATTCCAATTAAAAAAATTTTCTTCAATAAATCGATGTAATACACTTTAACGTTCATGGAAATAAGTTTTCGAAAATACCCAGTCACATAATTAGTAGCTTGGTATAAACCAATATGCATGCCACTAAATATTACTCATACGCAAGGGTGTTTGGCTTAAGGCAAATGAATATGGAAGATGTTGTATAGTTCAATTTCAGATGACAATTTTATGACTTCAAGCGCTAATTTCTATATCATGTGAATTGATTTTAGATAATTTGTATTTTAATTTTATAATAAATATCAGTCACTTCTGAAGAGAAGCACGCTAAACCTTAATATTAAGCAGAGTTGGCTGTCTTTAATGCAGACGCTACAAATGGAACAAATACATAAAAACATATTAAATAAACTGTTTATTCACCCTAGTGTTTATATGTATATATATATTGAAGTACTAGTCTCTATGTTATGTAAATATTTTTAACACCTTGAGAGTTTTTATTCAATAGTCGCGCTCTAAACTGAGTTCTTATATTTAAGTCTACCTTCCGTCTTTATTTTATTGCTTTCATGTAGCCTGAAGTTGCTGGAAATACATAAGTGTTGCTTAATGAAGTTTTTTGCCACCTGCTTGGCAGATTTTGTATCATGTTTATGTACGTACTTAAATATAGTACCGGATTGCAGTTTTGTATTCTGAACGACTTTTTACACTTCCATTCATAAATATCTGCATACTTATACACACGTGCATATAAATATATATTATGTAATTTCTTCTTTTAGTTTCGAGTGTCCTTGCAACATCAATGTCTACCACATTACTTCCAGTATTAACATTTATGTTGTTGTCACCTTTAACGTTTGCAACCGCGTCAAGTCAAGTGGTCACCGGCAGTCAGTAAGTTACATTTGCGATTATTTATACTTAAATATCTGAAAGGTGAGACATTAGTAAGAGGTGATGTAAGCATACTTTACTTTTTTTATTTTTTTAAGACTCGCTTACTTATTTTTCTAATATCTATATATAAATATTTGCACCTGTCTTTAGAAACTTTCAATGCAAACACTTTTACAAAAGTTGTTGTAGTATTATGGAGTAGCAGTAGGTACTTCACATGGCAGTAGTGGTTACAGAATTCCCCAGAATGTTTAAATGTTGCTTAAGAACTAAAGAGAATTATTTTTGAGTAGCGAAGCAAACGTGGAAAGAAAGTACTTAATGTTTAGTAATGAAAAATCCATAATTTAAGAACATAAGTTTCAAGAACTGCGATTTACATTTTAATTTTACTCGTATAAAGAAAAATGCTTTCTTAAAGAATTTAAAGCGCGAAAGAGAAGGAGAAAAGAATAACAAAGTTAATTTCCTTCTCATATTAAACTTACTTCGTTTGACACTAGTTTTTACATATATGTATATTTCATTAAATTTAACATAAAAAAATATTGTCATGCATATTATTACAAAAGTATTTGTTTCATGGAGTCTCATTAGAGAAACGTAGACCACAAGATTGTGTGATTAAGACAATTCAGTGTACATCTGATGAAAGGCTGAGAAGTTAGTAGCATTTATTGAAGATGTCGCCTCTAGAACTGAATATATAGATACCGTTAGTTAACCGCAACCTTTAAAAGATAAGTTGTAATCAAAATAGTTTTGAGTGACACAAATCAGCCATGAAATCCGCAGAATAACTCTTGCCAACAAGCGCTACTTTGGATTGAGTAGGCAATTGGAACGTTAAGTCTTCTCTCGACGAACAAAAATCAAACTCAATAAGTCCCTTATCATTTCCGTCCTGCTATTAGTTTGAGAGAAAGATTTTATGAAAAATTTATGGTCCTTTGCGCATTGGTAACGGCGAATACCGCAGTAGAAGGTTCGATGAGCTGTACGAGATATACGACGGTATTGACATAATTCAGAGAATCAAGAGACAGCAGCTGCGCTTGCTATTTAATGTCGTCAGATTAGAAGAAAACACTCCTGCTTTGAAGATTCAGTACCCGCAGTGATAGCAGAGGAAGAGGAAATTCTCCATTCCGTTGGAGAGGACCTAAGTCACTGGATTCAAAGGATGTCCAAAAGAGACGGTTATGAAAGAAAACAACTCCAAAGCGCTTTTGTATGACTTCAAAATTAAATTGATAGAGCTTACAGATACTGTTAAGATATCAAATGGATTTGGTGGTAATTTTACTCATGAATATTAAGATAAAGCAAAGTCCCGTGCGGAGCTAGTTGCATGCAGTCACTAAACCCCGGCTTAATGAAACTTAATAGCATTTAAGATTTTGTCCGATACAGAGACCTGCTTGAGAGGCTCAATATGTCTATGTATATATAGA
Source organism: Bactrocera tryoni (assembly GCF_016617805.1). NCBI lineage: Eukaryota > Metazoa > Arthropoda > Insecta > Diptera > Tephritidae > Bactrocera > Bactrocera tryoni. Next base: position 65,742,399 of record NC_052500.1, on the reverse strand, counting down.
TATTTTTTTGATAATTTGATGAATTTGATTTGGATCTTTATATGTTAATTAGTGTGTGTTGGCAGTTATTAGTTTATGACGCAAAAGGTTTGTCTGGTGATTTTTACCACGAAAAAAATTTAACAAGATTTTACTTGAAATTTTGTGTGTTTCAGTGAAGTCACAACTACGAAATCCATTTCTGGAAACGCTAAGAATGCTGCAGAAATATTCTGGAATGTCTGCTTTATCATGAGGGCAAGTTTTCAACAATCTAGCAAATGTTGCTTCAAAACTTTGCAGAAACCAAAAACAATTGAAATTCGCTGAAGACCATCCTAGCGGAGGCAATAAAAAGTGCATGGAAATCAAGAATAACCTATTTTGAATAAGTCTGGTAGGTCATTGTACCACGCATAGACTAGTTTTGGTAATTTCCTATACCAGTTCAGTTACTAGGTCCATGAGTAGTAGTCCTCCTTGACGTGAACGTTCAACAGACTCTGTGGACTCACTATCGATATCTCTTTCAGTGTATCATACCGTGGAGACCCCAGATGCTTACAGCGTAGTTTTGCCAATGCGGAACAAGTGCACAAAAGATGCCACATTGTTTCCCTGGTGCCTTGCCTTAGACATTTCCTGCAGTCTTGATCTGTCAGCCGCGTTCTGCGGGAGTGTGTTGCCACCAGACAATGAGCAGTTAGTATTCCGATCATGTGGCTGCATTAGTATCAGTCCAAGAGCCGCCGTTGGAGTTGATGTGCACAGCGCAGCGAATTTCTGGACCCTTTCGATTGTGGATTTCCGTACGCCTGTCCACCATATTGGTCTTAATCAGAACATACTGCCACAACGTCATTAATCACTCTGCACAAAGCCTTGCCACAGCGGTAATCGAGCCACGCAATATCTGTCTAGTTGGGTGGTCTATCAGTGGCAGCAGTTACGTAGAGCAGAATTGGTTTTACAATAGCCGTGTGCATTAGTGCATGAGAAAGACAGAGAGCCCCAGGTTGTGTCGCGTATCCGCCTACATGCATATAAAGTTCAACTTTGCCCAAGACTACCCCAAGATACTTCGTACGGTCCATGTGAGAGAGTTGTAGAAGCGGATATAGCAATCCACTTTCAGTCCTTCAGAGTTGTATAGATCTATTGACTGGATACTATTCGGAATAGATTTCGTAGAGGCGTTGTTGAACGCTTCAGAAATGTCCTCCAAAAGCGTATTTCTTATATTCAAGAGACCTTTCGATATTAAATACCAGTGTATGTATTGCAGTATCTACTGATTTGCTTTTGTTATATGCGTGCTGCGCCTTGGAATATTAAAAAAAATACTGTTTTTCTCATTTTTTTTATTTTTATTTTTAATGAACCAATTTTTTTTTCATTCTTAGAATTTAACAAAAATTTGAAAATTAGAAATTTTTAACTCTTGTTGGTTCATAGGTGATATTCAAAGAATATTAATTCTGAATGTCAAATAAATGTACTAACCAGAAGAGATTGCAACGTCGTGAAGACTACTTCGAAAAAGGAAATGTCATGAAAAAAAAGGAAAAGGAAATGTCATGATTTAAAAAATTCTGTTAACACTACACCGGCTGAGTTTCCATGACTCTAAAACGTCTACTACTTTGAAAATAAAAAATAATAAAATCGTTATAGGGCCACATATTTTAAATAGTTATCGAAATATGAAAACACTTTTCGGTTTATTAAATTTATTGACTAGACACACTTAAAAACACGAAAAAGGAGTTAATGCCAACAAAAGTTGCATCATTAATTACAATTTTTTTAGCAAACATAAAAAGCTGCTAAATTTTTCACAAAAAAAAATTATTTATTATTAAAATATTATGCGTAATACTCTACGGCATAGCAATAAATTTCAACAAAATTAACATATAAAATATATACAAATTAATTAGCATACTTTTAGGTGCATGAAATCACTGCCGCTGTCGGCTTTAAACCACCGCACGACAAACAAATTAAGCAAGTTTTCGCAACAAAGTATGTTCAACTGAACACCGTAAACACATGCAACAATTTTGCTGCGTTTTTACACATTTATAATAACGGTAAATAATGGCAAAAACATAAATCACTGCACGCTACTAAGTTTTTGTTGCATGCACGCTGCAATTAATGCTGAAATTTTATTAAGAGCAACATGTGAGGCTGAGCTGAAAATTGGCGACAAAATAATCGCCACAATTGATATGATAAGCTCAATGCAATTAACGCTATTGCGGCGAAAATTGGGATAGAGATTTGTGAAAGTACTAAGTGCTTTTAGCGATTCAAGATTAATTATATATACATATATGTATATATAATGTTTTTGAATTTATTGTACGCTATTTATAAAATATATATTTTTAACACAAGTTTGTATTCTCTGTATTAACTAATACTGAGTTAGGAATATTATCCCAGTGGGTTATATTGCGGTATTTCTTGCACAATCTGCTGTTCCAACAAACTCAGCAGGGACATGCATATGTTTTGTCTTCCGGCTGACTGATGTATTATTCGAAAGTTATTCAAAATTTATGAATGGTAGGAAATTGCACTTAAATAAAAGTTGAGTAGACTGAGAGTATTGCATTTCTATACTCAAGCAGCATGTTGCATAGAATATAATGGTTTTCTTCTATATTCTTATATAGCGTCAAAGACTGTAACAGATAGATTCCACGATGCCTATCTCCTATTGGCCAAAGCAAGTCATTTTTGAATTTTGGGTGCTCGTTTCCTTCAGATTATACCATTTTTTGCTTTACAGATGCGAATTAAGAGTTCGGCCGCAAGGAAGCACCTCATAGTAGTAGCAAAGCCGTCCTGACAATCAATCATGTATGTCTAAAATAGTAAAAAAAAATATAGGCGCGATGCATGAGCGTCTACTACCACAACCGTTTATGCTTGACATAGTCTTATGTAGCCCATTTTACCCTTTCAGAAAATTTGGTCCAAAATATTTTATTAACTTCCACTCATGTGGCACCCATACACCTACCTTCAGTTTGCATCCAGACTTATTTAAATGGTTCTCAACAGCTTTTGTGTAATGTTCATGGTAGATTAAGGGTAAACGAAACAGTGCTTACATGAAAGTTGAACCTGAAAATTTCCATTATTTCATCGATATTTACAACAATTGGCTCTCCAGAGCCTGGAGCATCTTACCTGCATGAGAGGAGACTTTATTCTTCCGTTATCTGTTCATACAATATGTCAGTGTCAATGAAGTAAGTCTTAATTAATTAATTTCTGTGTGTCTCTACAAGATATAAGACATTTTAGATCCATTATGGATTCTAATCAGGAAATAAGTAAGTTACAGCTAAGTTCGGGTGTAACCGAACATTTCATACTCTTGCAACTTGCAAGGATTAAAGGCGGGTAAGTAACTTCAGGTACATAAGGCTTGCTAGTTATATGAAATATGGGGCAAGTTTTTAACCGATTTTCTCATTTTTAGGCACAAATAAGTATCGTTATTAGGAGAATACGCTCTCCAATTTAGTTAAAATAACTCACATCTTTTCCGATATTTGCGGTATAAAGAAAATTGGAAGTTTGAAAATCTTTTTATTAGATATATGGGTGCTAAAAACAATTACAGATCCGATTCAACCCATTTTTGACATACTGGCATACTCTTATTAGAAAAAGATTTTTTCCGAATTAATAACAGGTGCCGCAAAAATAACATTCCGTTGTTTTTTGGCAGTAATTTTTTTTTAAATTAAAAACTTTGATTCTGCTTGTGGATTATTTTTATTTGGTCTTTTAAATTTTTTTAAATCAGGTCGAGAATGTGATATCAAGTAAATGGCCGCCGCCACAGTTGATGTTCATTTGAGCCTTTTTTATGGCATTTTTCATCACTTTGGTCAGAACTTCCGACGATAGGTCCTCACATTCTTGACGGATATTGTCTTTAAGAGCTGCAAGAGTTTGAGGCTTGCTGACGTAAGCCTACGACTTCAAAAAGCCCCACAAAAAGAAGTCTGGAGCGGTCAAATCAGGCGATCTTGCTGGCTAGTGCAAATCGCCAAAACGGGAGATTAGGCGCCCGGGAAATGCATCCTTCAGCATATCGGTTGTGGCACGTGCAGTGTGTGCCGTTGCATCGTCCTGTTGGAACCACATGTTTTCCAATCCCAATTCATAAGTTGCGGCAAAAATAACCTGTGACTTTGAGCGGATGTAATGGCTCTTCGTGGATTACACGCGGATTTTCAATGCCCCAGAAGCGTAAATTTTGCTTATTTACGTACCCGCTAAGTTGGAAATGGTCCTCATCACTTATGATTATTTTTGATGAAAAATCATCTTCCTCTTGGTGGTGATTAAGGATGGCTTGAGCGTATGTTAGACGCGATTGGCGGTCGGCAGCTAACAGCTGATGCACCGTCTGGACTTTGTACGGAAAAATCTTCAAATCTTTTAAAATTCGCTGGAAACACCGTCGACTGATACCCATTTGCGTGGCACGTCGTCTGGTCGATGTCGACGGTGCTTCCATGACATCTTCGGCAACAGCAGCAATATTCTCTGCAGAACGGCTACTCTGGGGTCTGCCACGCCTGGCAGCATCTCGTGTTGTGCCAGTCTCTTCGAGGAGAGCGGCTAAACGTCGCACTGTTTCATCAGTATTCGTCGGACGGCCAGGAAATCGACGAAATTCACGTTGTGTCAAAGTCACCGACCGGTTATTAGTCAAATAAATAGTCACCAAAAACCCGCGTTCTGGAGCTGTGTAGCGTACCATTGTTTATTTATGTGTGTTTCGCATGTGTTTACTACACAAATGTCAAAAGAGAACTGACATTAGAGGTCAATTCCAAAATTTATAGCATCTTCTGATAGGAGGATTTCGTTTGCGTCTTTAATACAAGGTGCCTTCCAAAGTTAACAGGCCTTTTTGAATCTAGCGCCCCCTGATATCATCATTAAGATTCATGGAAATGGAATTGAACATCTCCAAAACATCGATTTATCGCATTTGGACCGAACATCTGGGCTTACGAAAGGTGTGTGCACGGTTTGTTCCGCACAAATTGACTGACGAACAAAAATTGCTCAGAATCCAACATTCGAAGGACGTCATTAAAGAGGCTTATACCGGCCAACGAGCTAAAACACTCGTTCGACATGCTTTTGCACCATGCAAAAAGCTATATTGAAGCAGAAGGAGACTATTTTGAATAAAATAAATTGATTGGCAAATAAATATTTTCGATATTCATATTCTTCACTTTCCGGCATAGAAACCACGCACCAATTAATATATCGGGATAAGCCTTTGCGCAAACTTTAACTTTTTACCGAAAAGATCGCTCAATGTTTCAAGTATATTATTGGAATTAGGAGAGAATCTTTACTGGTAAATTATATTTGTGTGTCTAACATGGGTTGAATCGGGTTTTTATTTCCCTTAGCTCATATATACCCAAATGAAAATTTTCGAACTTCCGGCTGACTTCCTACCGCATATATCGGCCAATATGTGAGTTATCTTAATTAAATTGTGTGGGTGTATTTTTTCCCTAACAGTGGATATCTCAGTGTCTTAAATGGCTAAAATAGATGAGTGGTTAGGATTTTCAAATATATGGTTGACTTTACTTCTTATTGATTATTAATGGAATATGAGATACTTTAATGAAACATGGTTTATGAGTTTGGCGTATAAATAAGTCAACAGCCATCAGATTGGAGGAAAAAAACCAAAAAAAAAACACATCAAAGCTGCTTAAAAATAAAAAAAAAACAATACAGTCAATAAGGAGTTCCATTTGGCCGTATTAAGGTGTTTGTGTGAGAACATCCGTCGAAAACGGACGGAATTATGGTAGAACAATTCACGGATTTTACATGATTACAATGTACCATCGCATCGATCTATGGCTTGATCGAATTTAAAGCTAAAAACGAAATGAATATCATCGATCGTATGCACCAGATTTGGGTAAACTAAGTTTTTTACAAAGTAGATATTTTGATTTCTGATATGGATAAGGGTCTCAACTTACCCTAACTATTAATATATATATATATATTTAATCATTTAAAATATCTACTATTGGGGTATTGTTTAAGAAAAACTGAACTTCGTGTTTTAAAAATGTTGCTTAGAAACTGAAATTAGCCGTATTAACTTGAGTCGACTAAAATTATTTCAATATACCTTAGTGCAAGGCCACAAATTGGCTCTGCTTGCAAAATTTGGCAACACAAAATTTTCCTATAGATAATTCAAAATTACACGATAAAAAATATTAACAAAGAGATAAGAAGACGCTAAATTTTAGACTTCCTGCCAGTTCAACTAATACAATAATGAACTATAAAAGTGGCGACAAAGGACTAACAAAATTGCAACACATAAAGCAATGTGCCGGCTACTAAAAGCAAAAAAAACTACAAAGCTTGAATAATATGCAAATCGAAAAGTGAAAAAAAATGTAAACGTGTTTGAGAAATTTTCGCCTAACAAATAGCTTCTAACGCTTACAATGCCATTAAGTGGCTATAACAAAATATTGATAGTAAATATATTATGAGAAGATATTTTGGCGGAAGTAGAAGGGAAAAGTGCGATTGAAAATATAGGGTGTTGTGATGTACATAAGTTCACTAAATTTTCGAAAAGGATTTCGAAATATTGTTCATTGCAATAAACAAGAGCAGGAATGGATAATTCATATGTATGTATACCTGAGACAGTTGTGAATGTAGCTAAATGGCTCATAACAAACAACTTAGCGAAGCGATAACAATGAAAATAATTTTAACTTTCACCTAGCTATATAATTTTCTTCAATTAAATAAGAGAAAAGTGCTGGAAAAGTTTGGGAGCAAGATATGAGGCGACGATTTAAAAGAGAAAGACACAAATAATATGCAGCTGCCATGTTGAGAATATCATTGTTAATCCACTATATAGCACATTCCAGCATAATAAGAACCGTGAGTCAATTTCAGGTTAGTCTGATTTCAGCGAACTTACAGTTGAAGAGTTCGGAGTTTTTAAAGGGTGATCCAAACGTGGAAACGGTGTAGACCAGTTATTCTGTGAAAACAGCTTTATCGATAACGATGAAAGGTCCATGAAATCGACTTTTGAAAATACCCAATAAGTTCCATCTCGTTTATTTTAAAGCATCGTTCTATGAAAATAAAATATATCCAATCCTTGTCTAAATTTAATCTAAAATAAGAAAAAAGAAAAACGTTGACTTTGGTTGCATTGAAGCTGTAATATCCTTCATAATTAATAATTTCTTTGGATATTGCCTGGTTGCCTCGAACAATAACTCATGTCGAAATTTGTGAAGATGTCTCGTCAAATGAAAGAGTTTTCCATACAAGCAATTTATTTCAAAAGTTCAGTTTTTTTATGAGCTATATTCTATGTAGTTCGATATTGGCCGTTCCGAGAAATGAGCAATTTCCAGGAGAAAAATAAATGTGTACAAAATTTCAGATCGATATCTCAAAAGCTGAGGGATAAGTTCGTATACATACAAACTTATGTTATAGACCGGCAGATGGATTCACAGATAGACATGGCTAAATAGACTTAGGTCGTCACGCTGATCATTTATACATTGCCACAAAGTTTCTGAGTTTTCAGAGGACAAGAGTTTTCAAGAACAGATTTTCATACAGAACTGATCGTTTTCATCGATCGCACTATCAGATAGCATCGAGCTTTGGCCGGCACAACCGAAAGAGCTGATCGAAGCTTCTGACTCTAAAAGTCATCAATATTTACTTTATCGTCTTCAAAATAATCCCACCAGACTTAATATATTTATGCCAACGAACTTTCCAGTCTTCGAAATACTTTTTATAAGCACTTTTTGGGATGGCCTTCAGCTCTTTTAGCAAATTTGGTTTTATCTCTTCGATCGACTGAAAACGGGTTTTACGGAGCGGCAATTTCAGTTTATGGAACAAGAAAAAGTCGCACGTAGACAAAACTGGTGAATATGGTAGTTAAACGATGTTATTCATTGCGTTTCTGGTTTTAAATTCGGTTACAATCGTGCCTCGATGCGATGGTGCATTATCGTCGTGTAAAACTCTTGAATTGTTCTTCGACAATTCCGGTCGTTTTCGACGGATGTTCTCACGTAGACGCCTCAGTACGGCCAAATGGAATTCCTTATTGAGGGTCTGTCCCTCCGGAACAAATTCTTGATTCACAAAATCACGAATATCGATTTAACAATGAGCATCACCTTGATTTTTGAGCAGTTTTTGAGCAGTTTTGGCGTATTTTTTTTGGTTTCGTCTCGTTTTTTCCTCTCCATTCCGATGATTGTTGACTTGTTTGCATGTCAAACTGATAAACCCATATCTCATCTGCCGTTATAATGCTCACCAGGAATTTTAACCATCAAGCATGTCCAAAGAGACTTGTTTACATTACACTTTTGTAGAAAATATTTCTTTATCAGAACGAGTCGAGCAGGCACGCGTTTCATACCCAAGAGTATGAACCAGAATCATTCGAATGGACTCGCGAGAGATGTCGAGCTCTCTTTTTATCTCTCTAACTTTTCCTGATGATTTTTAAGTACCATATTTTCACTCTTCTAATATTTCCATCAGCTGAAGAGGTCGATGGTTCACAACGATACATGTGTTCAACGATATCTTGATCGTCTTTGAAGGCTGTGCACCACTCGTGGGCTTATGTTTTTGATAAAGCTGAAGCACCGTAAGCCCTTTCCAGCATTCGCAACGATTCCGCACACGATTTGGTTAAAAATACAAAATTTGGGACAAATTCTTTGTTTGATATTTTTATCCATTGCAACGAACTACTGAGTTGTACCCACTTAAGAAGCCGCTGTGAACAAACTAGTTGCCAGATCGCAACATATTTGGCACAATATTTAAAAACAGTCCCACCAACTTAGCATAATTCAGTTTTTTGAAATATCATTGCGCGGGGAGATTAATTACAATACCAGAGAGACCTTTTAAACTAATATACATTGTGAAACAAATTTCCTGGTGCCTTTTTTGCTTTATGAGATCTCTAATGTTTTCTTCTGAGCGTTACAAACTTCGTGGTCCTGTTCAGTGTATAATTAAATTCATTACGCGACTCATTCCTTATGTTACTGAGCACGAACATCTAATTCGAACGAGAAGTTAGCAAGCTCTCTTAGCACTTCAAAAAAATAATAAGATTTTGGAAAATATAACTCAATCAACAAATCACTTTCGGGAATTTAATTATACAAATTCTTTGATAGCATATATAATGAAATTATGAAAATATCACAGACTACATTAATCTGTGTCAGACAGAAGGAAAAATTTCTCTCTTAACTAACGAGAATCGCCAGATACCCGTCAGTGAGAAATATGTGCTTAATGGGGGAGCATTATTTATCATGAACTCGGGCGGAAACCATTGATAAAACTATTTACTTATTTTACTATTTTCGGTGATTTTTCAAGTGGAAAAATGATATATCGATAACGGCTCTGCTATATTAGGAAAATAAGCAACTCAATCCTTATAAATTTGTGGAACACTTGTTAGCTTAAGAACATTGAAACCTCTGGCATCCACAAATGAAACGGAAAGTTTAAAATGATCGAACTCCTTTATTAATATATACCTAGATGATTAATTCATAAATCGAAAATACAGAGCTCTAAAGCGATGCTGTTTCATTATCATAACCACCCTGTATAGTACATGCACATGTAGTGCTGCCGAACAAGCCCTTTGTATCTACGTTCTTTCTAGCCACTACAAATAGCATGCTGTTTAACAATAGAGTGAGAAATTCTACAAGCATACCAAAACTTCCATGCACTTACACATGAGCACTGACTGAACAAAAATCTGCAAGTGCTTTGCATACTCTCAGGAGCATATGCGTGCACACGCTGTTTAAATAAAGCACTATTTGAACGTGTAAAGTAGCTACAGTAAAGGCACATAGAAAAAAAATATAATAAGATATATTAGTAAATATATTTCATATAATAGAAAACCGTAGGCAAAGTGCGACAAATGCAACAACAGCAACAATGCCAATAACTAAACTTCAGCTATAATAGAAGAGAAATGCCATAAAAGTGGCTAAGAGGCTAAAATGTGCACAATAAAAGGGCTGCAATATAATAGAATAACGGAAAGGTTGCATAAAACGAAAAACGGGAATGTCAAACTATTGTGGCATATAATAGAATTAGAAGAAGAAGAGAGTGAGCGAAACAGAATGCTTGTGAGAGGTGAATGTCCTGCAAGGAAAATGTTGATGTAAATTAATGCTTTTACAATAAAGTTTTGTTTTCTTAACTTAAAAATTATACTAAGTCAATAAATAAAATAAATATGTATTAAAATATTACCATTTCTATTTATTTAAACATTTTTATATTTGTTGTTTTTAAGATTTAGCTTAATTAAGCGCTTGCTTTGCCGAGAAAAGCATTTTAACAATTTTCTAAGTGATTTTTAGAGCACCCTTTGAAGATTGTTCTTGCATTGATCGCATTTGACCACAAAGTTTGCTGTACAATAACTGTATACTAACATTTAAAAGCATATTGTTGTTGTAATACTACCACTTGCCAATACAAAGTGCTGCCAATAATGCGTTCAAAACTTGTCGGAACACATAAGCATGTACATTGTACAAGCGTATCTGCGGGACAAATATTTTATTACAGACCCATTCGTGCATACTGCAGAGCACTTAGTACTCTCTGTAATGCTAAAATGGGCAATCAGCACGCACTTATGCATGGTAGTTATTTGACGAAATGATTCAATCCATTGGTAAAGAGTTCTCTCTGAATGACAATTATATTTATCACATATTGACCGATATTTTCGGTAAAGAATCAACTATAAGCACTGGGTCCACATATTCTGCACCTAAGGGTATGAACATTTGTATTTTGATTTGGACAATTCATAGTCGTAAGAACGCACACCTCAAGGCAGTATTCGTGCAAAGTTTTATTTTGTTCTATTAATTGATTTGTTTACTGGGCAAGTCTCAAGATATGTAATTTTAGATAGAATTGGGCGGTACCACGCCTAACGTCTATTTTTGAACAAGCCTCCTTTAAAGCCCTCCTTTTATATCATATCGGGAGTAAAATTTAATGTGTCTGCCTTATTTAGCAATTAATTTATGTTGTAGCTTTAATAGTTTAGGAGATATGTTCATTAAAGTTATTAGTAGCGGCGCCCACAGTTGTCTCGGGTATATTTTGCTTAGATACATTTCTTTTGGTCTAAGATAAGGTTGTTGTGGTTTTCAAACTCAAGGTGGTTTTACTTGCTAAGGATTGTTTGTTGTAGTGATGGTCCATCTCTATTGTTCCAAGTCAATGTTATTTTGAGGCATTTTTTTAATGTTGTTTTGATGCATTCTGTTTTTATCATAAGGAATACATTCCTAAACTCGCGAACGCTCCGAAGTACAGTCACGGAGGAAGAGAATCAGTCCAATTACTTTCCGGACAAACCCTGTATTAACCCTTTCAGGACCGTACTTAAACCAACTACCGGAAATTTTTTTTCTCGATTTTCTGACTTAAAATAGCTCAATTAACCGCCATGAAAAGTTTTAGCTCTCTAGCGTGATCCGATCAAAAGATATTGAAAGTTGCTTATAAGCAACTTTCGGTGTTTAGGGCAGTATTTGAGTGATATAGATACATGCAAAGGAAAAATATATACAAGGGATTTCTCTGTATTTATCAAATACATATATGTTTGTTTTGTATTGTAAGTGTGATAAGATAAAAAACAGTTCTTGTGCGTATTGCAGCATAGATGAACACCACATTTTAAGCATTTTGAGAGAGGTGTTCCGGTTTTACAAAGACGGCATGTCCTCTCCCTCCAAACTATCGAATGACCATTTTCATCATATCGCTTTGAGTTGGGGGGTTCTTCAACAACATGACGACGTTTCGAACTAGACGTTTTTGAGAAAGAAAGTGAATCCGGAGTTGAGTCGGTTTCTACATTTTGCATAGAACTAGGTCGTCCCCTCTTCTTTCGAGTAGAACTGGAAAACACCGGCGTAGCGCTTAAGAGCTCAGTTGCGATAACCGAAAGCTTTTATTTGTTGCATTTGCATACCTCTGGAATTAACTTTATATGTTATGACCTGCTCGTCAATGCTTTGGTGTTCCTCTTGAGGTAGATTGTTGAATTTTTCTTTGAGCAACGATAATAGTGGACGAATTTTGTATAATTTGTCATAATTATTATCGCTTTTAGATTGCTGTTTCGACTTATCAGAAAAATGGATAAATTACCTAAACCTAAACGCCCAAAGTTGCTTATAAGCAACTTGCACAAGCAAAAAAATTTAGCGGTACAATAGAAAAATATTTTCTAATTTTTTCATTTGTATTTTTTTCTTTCACTAATTGTTCGTAAAACTGTATAAATATTTTTTTCAAATTTATCTTTTAAGTATTTTAATTATTTTTTTTTTAATATGCTTCAAAACTCTCGCACGAGTCATAACATGATTGATCATGACACAAACTTTATGTTCTTCTTATTTTGGTATTCCCCGAATTCAAATGGTTCAATAAGATGTGTATTTTAAGGAAGTGTTTGAGTATTTGACTTTTTAAACGATGTCAAACATAGAAGTTGCTTATAAGCAATATAGTTAATATAATGCTTTGTTATGGCACTTCATATGTTTTCTGTTAGTGGCGTTTTGTAGGCGTTGCAATGGTCCTTACAAATTAAGAAACAAAACTGTTGTTTGGCACAACGGATTGTATTGCAGAGGGTAGAAATTAAAAAAAAATGGACCTGCTATTTGAGTTGCTTACAGTAACTTGAAATATGCATCTCGGCCAAAAAATTAAATTAAATCGCAATTATTTTTTACAACTCTCGAAATGGATTAACTTAGTTAATTTAATTTGGCGATTAAGCTCCATCAAGGGCCTTGTTTATCGATGGTATGGCAAATTCAATCGTATATCACGCCAAGTGGGATTTCGTGAAGGTTGTCCAATATTAGTTCTTGTCCCGGAAACTATTGATGCTGTGGACAAACTAATATTGCCAGATCGTCATGTGACGTATCGTGAGATAGAAGAAACTATAGGCGTTAGTGGGAATGGCATATATTTAATATTGCATGGACAGTTGGCTGTAAACAAATTTGTTCACGTTAGAGCCAAAACAATTTGTGGATGCTCAAAAAAAGGCTCGTGTGTCGAATGTTCGAGAGAAATATCAAAAAAAAAAAAAAAAATACAATGGTTGTACTTCGAAACACGTCGATAAAATTGTGAGTGCTGATAAAACGTATATTTAGGCGTATGCGCTCGAAAGTAAAGAGCAGTCGACTTTATGGATATTTCAAGATGAGTGGAATTCAACAAAAAGTTGTTCGAGCAGGAAGCAAATGGTTGCCTGTTTTCTGGGAACAACTGGATATAGCAATCACACCACTAGAACAATACATACATTAAATTTGAAGTGGTACATAACCATTTGCTTGCCACTTGTCTACGCTGGCTAGGGCTCTGAAAGTATTTGACGCAGGGTCCACCAGGCAAAGCAAAGGAAGAGTAAACTCTTCCTGCACTCTTTTAAAAAGATCAGGTGGAGAAGGACTTGGCTACACTTGGATTCTTCAATTGGCGTCAAGCAGCGTAAAGGAAGAAAATATATATGATAAATTCTGTGTTGCTCATACGACATGGTGTACTATATGACGACAGTACAGTTGACTTAACTTTAACTTTAACTAAGTAGAACTTTTAATGAAATGTTTTAATGAAAAAACCTGCCAGATCTTGCTTGCAGATTGTTAAACTTTCTGTAGGTATATTCTATTTTCGTATTTTTACGTTTATCTGTATTGGAGATAACATTTTATAAGTATATCCAAAGGTAAGAAAATGACATGTTTAATACTGTATGAAATAAATTTATTTAGGCACGATTTAAATTACATCTGGTGTAAAGAATTTGTTAACGTTGGTAATAAATATAAAAAATAAGTCAAATTTGAAAAACTTGCAAAAAAAAACAAACTTCAAAAATAAGATACAACTCAACGTATATGAATTTTTGAAACTATAAATATATTTATAAAAAAATAATAAAAATTCTGTAAACGCACACAATACGCTTGATTTAATATTGGCAATATGACAGCAATCAGCTTTTTCACGCATGCGTACGCGCAGCTCACACACACATACACACTTATTTACATATACACAGCAACATTAATATTCCACATTGAGCGAGCAATCATAAAGCAAGTACACTTCTACCACGTCGGTAAATTACTTAATATTTATTATTAATGTCATGAATATGAGTAAAGCGCATTTCCGCCACACATACACATGCAATATTAACGCATAAAAGTATGCTTCAATATTCATGTTTGTGCGAAATTCATATGCGCCGGTGGCAAAATTTTAAGCTGTTATGTAATATTAATAAACGCTGCGCATATAAGTAGGCTACTGAGTTTTTAATATACAAACCGCAAATATACACTCACACACACACATCGATGTGTATGTGTATGCACCCATACATACACCTGCTTGCTGCAGTTGAAAATTGACGATGATGATGATGTTATTATGCAACGGCGCCGGTTGGCACAGACACAGACACACTTACATACATATGTATATGTTCATCTGCTCACTTATGACTGGTCGAGTGCTTAAATTTTTGCGGTTCGGATTTAATTTTAACTTTGATATGCAATCGTAAAAAAGTATTAACTTTAAGTGGTCTTTGGCTTGTGCCTGGAAGTTGAAAAAAAATCAAAAAACGGCATATGCGTTGGTGAGTTTTCAATTTCGTATGAAATCAAGATTCTTCCATTGAAAATTTTATGTGGTATACCCTTATGTACATATGAATATATATTATTCCACTTTGATGCCTATGTGATGGGCAATGATATTTTTCGCATACTATTCGAAAACTGCTTATAAGAACAAGCAGATTTCTTTAATCTGTTAAGGGGTGCCTGCTTTAGTGGCTTACAAAATTCGATGTTTTTGAGGAGATTTTTGGGAGCGATGTTTGCACATCATTCGTAAATTTTTTGGATGCGAAATTGCCCGATGCATCTCGCATGTGCATTTGTCGGACGACGGGCAGGATGCAGGTCGCAATTTCTGTCAGAAACAAAAAATTCAAAGAGATTCATATTTCTTAATAATTTATCTTCTAGTCAAACTAAAAAAAATTCCAAAAAAAATTTTTAAATTTTACAATTTTTTTATAAATTGAAAAAAAAAAAAATGGTTTTTGACCAAAAAAAAATTTACTTTATGTTGTTTAAAAATATGTTCAAACTTGACTTTTTTTAGTTTTTTTTTTAGTTTAAATAGAAGATAATTTAATGCGTTTAGGTTTTTTTCTATCCTGCCCGCCAATTAAGAAAAATCGTAAAAATTAAAAACGTAGAAATCGCACGTGAAAGTTTTCGCTTTCTGCGCAAGCGTTTATATATCTGCTAGATACTATTTTTACTATTTCCCTTCTAGCTTCGAAAATATTTTGAATTCGCATCTTCAACTTTGGGGACATATTCTTTGATTATTTTTAAAGAGATGTAAGCAAAACAAACTCGATTTTTTTAAGCTTCTAAAGCAGGCTTAAGCTGTAGTTTTAAAGCGTTTAGGGATTGTATATTTGTATGCCGCATCAAGACAGAAAGGTATCTTTCCAAACGTTTTGATGCCAGGTGAGGTTTCAGAAAAGACGATCGGTGACCTTGTTTTTCTGACCACTTCAACTGCGTCACAAAATTAATTTTAGGGTAGGTCCTTGCCCAGCCGACGACATAGACATAATTGGGCGTAGCAAGCAGGATGTGTCTGAAGTTTTTTCGGTTATCCAAAAGAAGACAAAATATGTGTTGACTATCAGCAAGAACGTGAAAGGAAATGAGCTGATAGCTGGGACGGATAATAATTGCGAATCGCTGCTATTACGGGTTCAGTAGGCAAGTGAAATGTAGAGCTCTCTCTTGGCAAACAAAACTAACAGTCTACAATTCGTATCATACATACTTTTGCGTCTTCCCAAAAGTGACATCGCTTCGCTCTATGGGCTCTTGGAAAAATCCAAAAAGATGCGACGTTCTCGAGGCAAATTTTATAATCAAGTAAAGTTGTCATATTTGGGACGAAAAGCAACCTGAAGATATTTAAGAGCTGCCATTTCATTTAGGAAAAAACGGTTTGGTTTTTTGTGGCAGGTGGAATCGGACCGATGAAATTTCCTCAAAAACGATACCAGCGAGAAAGTAATCGTCAATGGCGACCGTTATCGCGCGGTGATAAATGACAACTTGATGCCTGAAATTGAAGCTCACGATCTCG